>NC_086114.1:66905074-67082560 GCF_963921235.1 Mobula hypostoma
TGACACAGGAATACAGGGATACAGGGATACAGCGATGCAGGAATACAGTGACACAGGAATACAGTGACACAGGGATACAGTGACTCAGGAATACAGTGACACAGGGATACAGTGACACAGGGATACAGTGACTCAGGAATACAGTGACACTGGGATACAGTGACACAGGGATACAGTGACACAGGGATACAGGGATACAGGGATACAGCGATGCAGGAATACAGTGACACAGGGATACAGTGACACAGGAATACAGGGATACAGGGATACAGGGATACAGGGATACAGGGATACAGGGATGCAGGAATACAGTGACACAGGGATACAGTGACTCAGGAATACAGTGACACAGGGATACAGTGACACAGGGATACAGTGACTCAGGAATACAGTGACACAGGGATACAGTGACACAGAAATACAGTGACACAGGGATACAGTGACACAGGGATACAGGAATACAGGGATACAGGGATACAGTGACACAGGAATACAGGGATACAGGGATACAGGGATACAGGGATACAGGGATACAGGAATACAGTGACACAGGAATACAGTGACACAGGGATACAGGGATACAGGGATACAGTGACACAGGGATACAGTGACACAGGGATACAGGGATACAGGGATACAGGGATACAGGGATACAGTGACACAGGGATACAGTGACACAGGGATACAGGGATACAGGGATACAGGGATACAGGGATACAGCGATGCAGGAATACAGTGACACAGGCATACAGTGACACAGGAATACAGGGATACAGGGATACAGGGATACAGGGATACAGTGACACAGGGATACAGTGACACAGGAATACAGGGATACAGGGATACAGGGATACAGGGATACAGTGACACAGGGATACAGTGACACAGGAATACAGGGATACAGGGATACAGGGATACAGGGATACAGTGACACAGGGATACAGTGACACAGGAATACAGGGATACAGGGATACAGGGATACAGGGATACAGGGATACAGGGATACAGCAATGCAGGAATACAGTGACACAGGGATACAGTGACACAGGGATACAGTGACACAGGAATACAGGGATACAGGGATACAGGGATACAGGGATACAGGGATACAGGGATACAGTGACACAGGGATACAGTGACACAGGGATACAGGGATACAGGGATACAGTGACACAGGAATACAGTGACACAGGGATACAGTGACACAGGGATACAGTGACACAGGAATACAGTGATACAGGGATACAGGGATACAGGGATACAGGGATACAGGAATACAGTGACACAGGAATACAGGGATACAGGGATACAGGGATACAGGGATACGGGGATACAGGGATACAGGAATACAGTGACACAGGGATACAGTGACACAGGAATACAGGGATACAGGGATACAGTGACACAGGAATACAGGGATACAGGGATACAGGGATAAAGGGATACAGGAATACAGTGACACAGGGATACCGTGACACAGGGATACAGGGATACAGGGATACAGTGACACAGGAATACAGTGACACAGGGATACAGTGACACAGGGATACAGTGACACAGGGATACAGTGACACAGGAATACAGTGATACAGGGATACAGGGATACAGGGATACAGGGATACAGGGATACAGGAATACAGTGACACAGGAATACAGGGATACAGGGATACAGGGATACAGGGATACGGGGATACAGGGATACAGGAATACAGTGACACAGGGATACAGTGACACAGGAATACAGGGATACAGGGATACAGTGACACAGGAATACAGGGATACAGGGATACAGGGATACAGGGATACAGGAATACAGTGACACAGGGATACAGGGATACAGGGATACAGCGATGCAGGAATACAGCGATGTGAGAATACAGTGATGCAGGAATACAGTGGCACAGGAATACAGCAATGTGAGAATACAGTGACACAGGAATACAGGGATACAGGGATACAGGGATACAGGGATACAGCGATGCAGGAATACAGTGACACAGGAATACAGGGATACAGGGATACAGTGACTCAGGAATACAGTGACACAGGGATACAGTGACACAGGGATACAGTGACTCAGGAATACAGTGACACAGGGATACAGTGACACAGGAATACAGTGACACAGGGATACAGTGACACAGGGATACAGCAATGTGAGAATACAGTGACACAGGAATACAGGGATACAGGGATACAGGGATACAGCGATGCAGGAATACAGTGACACAGGAATACAGGGATACAGGGATACAGTGACTCAGGAATACCGTGACACAGGGATACAGTGACACAGGGATACAGTGACTCAGGAATACAGTGACACAGGGATACAGTGACACAGGGATACAGTGACACAGGAATACAGTGACACAGGGATACAGTGACACAGGGATACAGCGATGCAGGAATACAGTGACACAGGAATACAGGGATACAGGGATACAGTGACTCAGGAATACAGTGACACAGGGATACAGTGACACAGGGATACAGTGACACAGGAATACAGTGACACAGGGATACAGCGATGCAGGAATACAGGGATACAGCGATGCAGGAATACAACGATGTGAGAATACAGTGACGCAGGAATACAGTGGCACAGGAATACAGCGATGCAGGAATACTCCAAAACAGGAGTACAGTGACACGAGAATACCGTGACATAGGAATACAGTGACACTGACAGGAATTCCAGTGTTAACGGGAATACCGATGCTGACAGGAATTCCGATACCGCAGAAATACCGAGAGACAGCTGCTGCAGGGATATATCTCTTGCTGAAGTTCGTGAATTACAGCAAACAAACGTGGTGGTTATGGTTCCCAATGGAAAGCTGTGTGTGGTTCTCCAGATCTACCTGTTTAATCTGCAGAGCCATGGCCAGTGTGCAGAGGAAGAAGTCTATGAATGTTCAAGATATTCCTGCAGGTGAGCGACCAAGTCAACACAGACCCAGCCTGGAACATTCCACAATGCCTAATAACATAGAGCGTACAATGTTATTGCTCAGTATGGCACCTCAATACACAACATTCTCCAGAGCTTTTAACCTACTCCGAGGTTAAACTAACCCAGCCCTCCCACATAGCCATCGAGTTTTTTTTATCAATGTGCCTATCTGTCAGTACCTCCAGTTGAACTTTGTTTATTTGTGTCTTTTCCCCCGAGCCATCAGTTCAACTGCAGGTACTAACACTACCTATGAGTTTCTTAAATGTCCCTAATCTACCCGCTTCTACCATTGCTTACCATTCTCTGTGTAGAAAACCTACATCTGACATCTCCCCTATACTTTCCTCTAAGCATCTTAAAATTATGCCCCATTGTACAGTATTAGACATTTCTGCCATAGGAAAAAACCTCTGACTGTCCACTCTATCTATGTCTCTGATCATCTTGTACACCTCTATTAAGTCACCTCTTATCCCCCTTCACTCCAAAGAGAAAAACTCTAACTCACTCAACCTCTCCTCTTAAGACATACACTCCAATCCAGGCAGCATCCTGGTAAATCTCCTCTGCACCGTCTCTAAATCTTCCACGTCTTTCTATAATGAGGTGACCAGAACTGAACACAATACTGTATTGCAAGTCAGGGTTTTATCAGGGTTTTATAGAGCTGCAACATCACCCAGTGGCTCTTGAACTCAATTCCCTGACTAATAAAGCTAACAAACCATTTTGCCTTCTTAACCCCCTTCCCCATTGACGTATGAGGTAACTTTGAGTGACCTATAGAAGTGGACCCTAAGATCCCTCTGTTCCTCCACACTGCCAAGAATCCTGCCATTAATCCTATATTCTATCTTCAAGTTTGACCTTCCAAAGTGAATCATTTCACACATCTCTTGATTGAACTCCACCTGCCACTTCTCAGCCCAGCTCTGCACACTGTCAATGTCCTTCTGTAACCTTTGACAACCTCCACTATTCACAACACCAGCAACCTTTGTGTCATCTGCAAACTTACTAACCCGCCCTTCCACTTCCTCATCCAAGTCATTTATACAAATCACAGAGGGCAGGGGTCCCAGAACAGATCCCTGCGGAACACCACTAGATACCAACCTGTAAACAGAATTAGTCCATCTCCTACCACCTTCCACCTTCTGTGGCCAAGGCAATTCCGAATCCACGCTGGTAAGTTTCTCTGGATCCTATGCTTCCTGACTTCTGTCAAATCCATGTACACCACATCCACTTCTCTACCTCAGTCAGTTTGTTTTGCACTTCAACCAGGCTCATGAGGTGTGACCTGCCCTTCACAAAGCTATGCTGACTATCCCCAATTGGCTTTAATTAGCATTTAGACGGGCAGGGCATGGAGGGATATGGACCATGTGCAGGCAGATGGAATTAGTTTGAATTGGGCTTCATGATTGACACTGATATGATGGACTGAAGGGCCAGATCCTTAGCTGTACATTTTAATTTAGAGATTCAGCATGATATCGGGCTCTTCCAGCCCAGTGAGACAACACCGCCCAATTTCCGCCGCTGTCTGTAAGGAGTTTGTATTTGCTCCCCGTGACCGCATGGGTTTCCTCTGGGTGCTCCGGTTTCCTCCCACGTTCCAAAGGTTAATTGGTTAGTTGGTCATTGTAAACTGTCCTGGGACTAGGCTAGGATTAAATTGGGGGATTGCTGGAGGCCATGGCTCGAGGGCCAGAAGGGCCGTACTGTATGTCAATAAAAATTGCACCAATGTGGCTGAGTTGCCTAGTAATCCGTACATGTTTGTGATGTGGGAGGAAACCAGAGCACCTGGAGGAAATGCACGCAGTCATGGGGAGAACAGACAACCCGTTAAAGATAGTGGTGAGAATGAAACCCTGATCACTGGTGCTGTAATGGTGTTACACTGAGCATTATGCTACTGTGTTCAATGTTCCTTCACTAAATGAATTATCTGCTTGTTTTCAATTTGCTGTTTGTACAGTGCTTGCCAAAATGATTTCATTTGCGGTAAAGTGCTTACTGATGAGCTGAGGTTATAAAAGACACCGGAGAAACATTTGTCCTTCCTTCCTACCGTCAGACGGCGTGGTGTTAATTCCGGCTGCATGATATGAATCTATCGTATTCCAGCCCCCACACTCTCCCTAGAGCAGCCCCCACTGTGTGATATGTTTTCTGGTGGAGGTCTGGCCTCTGTAATTGTGACTGATGATCCCACAGTCCTAGTCTGCTGTGGGCGCCCAACACATAGCCTGAAAATCTCAAGATGCAGAGTAATTGCACAGATAAAGTAACACAGGAGGGCTGTGAAAGGTGATATAATTCACACCCTGCACTAGAGAAGTAATAATAAAGCAGGCAGCCCTGTAATTTGTCTGAGAGACACTTAGTTTCTCTGGGAGTAATGGCTTTGAAAGAGCTTGTTTTCCTATGTAAACAGCATGCCCAAGATTCATGAGAATGTGTTTCTAATTAGCAAATCAATGGCAAAGATTAACATTCTCCATGATGACCAACATTATAACTTGGAGGTTGGATTGGCCACAGTGCTAGATGCTGGCTCCTCCCAGCCGCCCACAGGCCTCTCCAGCAACAGCTTCTGCCCTGCCATTCCGCATCCACCAGCTGCTGTGCTCTGGCAAGGCTTCTGTAAATACTGCCGCGGTAACCTCCGCTATCTTATAAGACCATCGGATATAGGAGTCGCACTAGCCCAGCAAGTCTGCTCCACCTTTCCATCAAGGCTGATCCATTTCCATCTCAGCCACAATCTCCTGCCTTCACTCCGTAATCTTTCATTCCCTCACTAATCAAAAGCCTACCAGTCTCTGCCTTAAATATACTCAATGACTTGTCCTCCACAGCCACACATGGCAACAAATTCTACAGATTCACCATTCTCTGGCTGAAGAAATTAGTCCTCATCTGCATCTAAATGAACATCCCTCTATTCTGAGGCTGTGCCCTCTGGTCCTAAACTCCCCCATAGGAAACGTTCTCTCAACACCCACTCTACTGAGACCTTTCAACGTTTGATAGATTTCAATCAGATCCCCCTCTTATTCTTCAAAATTCCAGTGAGTGGAGACCCAAAGCCATCAATCACTCCTCATATGATAAGCATTTCAATCCTGGAATCATTTTCTTGAAACTCCTTTCAACCCTCTCCAATATCAGCATATCCTTTCTTAGATAAGGGGCAGTTTTTCTTCCAATACTACAAGTGAGTTCTCACCAGTGACTTAAAAAGCCTCAACATTACGTCGTTGCTTCTGTATTCTAGTCCTCTCAAAATGAATGCTAGCATTGCATTTGCCTTCCTCACCACTGACTCAACCTGCAAATTAACCTTTAGGAAAACATGCATGAGGACTCCCATGTCCCTTTACACCTCAGATTTTTGGAATTTCTCTACATTTAGAAAATAGTCTACACTTCTATTTCTTCTTCCAAAGTGCATGACCATACACTTCGCAACACTGTATACCACCTGCCACTTCTTTACCCAATCTCCTAATCTGTCCAAGTCCTTCTGCAACTTCTCTACTTTCTCAAAACTACCTGCCCCTCCACCTATCTTTGTATCGTTCACAAACTTGGCCACAAAACTATCAATTCCATCATCCAAATCACTGACACATAACTGTTACGTACCCCGTAACTGGGTTGCCAAACCAGCAGAAATGGATCACTCAGTTGGAGTCTGGAGTACTAGAACTAAGAAAGTTTTATTAAAGAAACAAGCAACACATTAATCGAAAGGATAATAAATGCAACAGTTCAGCGATGATAAACGCACATGTGCACAGAATTAAGATAACCGCATCAATCAAGCTCTATCGTTGTCTAGGGGTAAATGACCAATTTCAAAATGACTCAAAGTTCAGTCCAGTTTGTAGTTCAGTTCGCAGTAATCGTTGCCATGGCGATGGACAAGGTGGGGAAGAGAGACATAGAATAGGAACAACTCATCATTCAGCACAGCTTCACTCACAGACCAGCGAGATGGCTCACAAACAGCTTTTGGGCGGGTCCTTAGTGATGTCACCTGAGGTCACCGACTGTGACCCCTCCTCCAGATGCGGTCGATCCTCTGCAGTGAACCCGGCACCCAGGCAAGGGCGGACACACACCGGGTTCCCGCTGATCGTACCTTTCCACCCTGGTCGTTGTCTGGTACTTCTCACCCACTCGTGAGAAGCGCACCGCTTCCAGGGTCTCGTTACCTCGGGTGGCGTGTGTGTCTGTCTTAGCGAACCTGTCCCTTTTTATCCCCCTGCTGGGGTATCGCCTGTCCATCACTTCAAACAGTTCAGGGCTCAAAGGGGGGGGAGCCGCTCCAGACAGCTCTTCCTCCCACATCCCTTCATTACACATCTCCAGACGCTGCTCCATTGTTCCTTATCTCTCCTTCCCCTGAGGGCAGGTGGCAGACCAACTGCTGATGCCACTGATGCTAGCCCAGGCCAGCAAACATCTTAATTTTATGTGTATTCTCGTCACAGAACGTAAAAAGATGTGCTCCCCACATAGAGCAGTAGAAAACCACTAGTTACATAGTCACAGTCACAGTCAGACTTTATTGATCCCAGGGGGAAATTGGTTTTCGTTACAGTTGCACCATAAATAATAAATAGTAATAAAACCATAAATAGTTAAATAGTAATATGTAAATTATGCCAGGAAATAAGTCCAGGAGCAGCCTATTGGCTCAGGGTGTCTGACCCTCCAAGGGAGGAGTTGTAAAGTTTGATGGCCACAGGCAGGAATGACTTCCTATGACGCTCTGTGTTGCATCTTGGAGGAATGAGTCTCTGGCTGAATGTACTCCTGTGCCCAACCAGTACATTATGTAGTGGATGGGAGACATTGTCCAAGATGGCATGCAACTTAGACAGCATCCTCTTTTCAGACACCACCGTGAGGGAGTCCAGTTCCATCCCCAAAACATCACTGGCCTTACGAATGAGTTTGTTGATTCTGTTGGTGTCTGCTACCCTCAGCCTGCTGAACCAGCACACAACAGCAAACATGATAGCACTGGCCACCACAGAATCGTAGAACATCCTCAGCATCGTCTGGCAGATGTTAAAGGACCTCAGTCTCCTCAGGAAATAGAGACGGTTCTGACCCTTCTTGTAGACAGCCTCAGTGTTCTTTGACCAGTCCAGTTTATTGTCAATTCATATCCCCAGGTATTTGTAATCCTCCACCATGTCCACACTGACCCCCTGGATGGAAACGGGGTCACCAGTACCTTAGCTCTCCTCAGGTCTACCACCAGCTCCTTAGTCTTTTTCACGTTAAGCTGCAGATAATTCTGCTCACACCATGTGACAAAGTTTCCTACCGTAGCCCTGTACTCAGCCAGGAAAGGTTTTCTTTTATCCTACTCTTTGACTCCTGTCCATCAGCCAATGATCAATCCATGCTCATATCTTTCCTGTAATGCCACAGGCCCTTAACCTGTTAAACAGACTCATGTATAGCACCTTGTCAAAGGCCTTCTGAAAACCCATGTGTATAGCATCCACTGATTCTCTTTTGTCTATCCTTCTTGCTATTTCTTCAAAGAATTCTAACAGATTTGTCAAGCAATAATTTCTCTTAAGAAAATCATGTTGACTTTGACCTATTTTAGCATGTGCCTCCAAGAACCCCAAAACCACATCTTTAGCAATCGACAGCAACATCTTCCCAGCCATTGAGAACAGACTAATAAGCTTCTGATTGTCTTTCTTCTGCCTCTCCCTCTTCTTGTAGAGTGGTAAGACAGTTGCAATTTTCCAGTCCTCCAGAACTAGGTCAGAATTTATTGATTCTTGAAAGATCATTGCTAATGCCTCCACATTCTCTTCAGCCACTCCTTTCAGAACCCTGGGGTGTACACCATCTGGTCCAAATGATTTATCTACCTTCAGACCTTTCTGTTTCCCAAGAACCTTCTCCCTAGTAATAGCAACTTCACACACTTCTGACCCCTGACACTCTCGAACGTCCAGCATATTGCTAGTGAAGGTTGATGCAAAATATTAATTCAGTTCTTCTGCTATTTCCTTGTCCCCCACTACTACCTCTCCAGCAAAATTTTCCAGCAGTCCTATATCTAGTCTCGCCTCTCTTTTACTCTTTATATATCTACAGAAACGTTTGGTATCCTTTTCAATAGTATTGGGTAGCTTACCTTTGTATTCCATCTTTTCACTCTTTATGGTTTTTTAACTTGCCTTCTGTTGGTTTTTAAAAGCTTCCCAATCCTCTAACTTCCGACTAATGTTTTCTCTATTACAGTATATGCCCTCTTTTTGGCTTTTATGTTGGCTTTGACTTCTCTTAGCCAAGGTGGTTTCATTTTACTTTTTGAATACTTCTTCTTTGTGCTCTATCCACAGCGATTCAATACCTTCCACCTCTTTCTAATGATTTCATGTCATTTTTTACCAACAGAGACACGCCTTCCTGCCTGTTCTTTGAATACAATGTGTATCCTTGGATATTAAGCTCCCAGCTAATGATTCAGTGATGCCTACAATATCATCCTTGCCCAGGTCTTGGAGTTTACTGATTAATTTTGAGGGGACACTGGTGTTAAATGCTGACCTGTAGCCAATAAGCAGCATCCTGGTGTTTGCATCTTTGCTGTCCAAATGTTCCAGGGTTGTATGAAGAGCCAATGAGATAGCATCTGCTGTCAACCTGCTGCTTCGGTAGGCAAATTGGAGCAGATCCAAGTGGCCACTCAGACAGGAACTGATATGTTTCACCACCAGCCTCTCAAAACACCTCACCATTACGGATGTAAGTGCCACTGGGCAATAGTCATTGCAGGCAAGTTGTCATGTTCATCTTGGGCACAGGTATGATTGAAGCCTGCTTGAAGCAGGTGGGTACTACCCACTGCTGGAGCGAGAGGTTGAAGATATCCATGAACACACCAGCCCAGGTCTTCAGTACTCAGCCAGATATTCCATCCGGACTGGATGCTTTCCTTGGAACCATTTTCACCACACTACCTGTGTCCTAGCAAACAAGTTCAACATCTCTGAAGATCTGTCCTGAGCCCAACATGTTGATGCAGTTACAAATAAGGCAGCCCAGAGGCTATATTTCGTTAGGAGGTTGAGGAAAATTGGTATGTCACCAAAGACTCCAGCAAATTTCAATGGATACACCATGAAGAGAACCCTGACTGGTTGTGTCACAGTATGGCACGGAAGAGCCAATACACAGGATTACAAGAGGCTGCAGAGGGTGGCAGATTCAGCAAAATCATGAACACCATCAAGGACATCATCAAAAGGCCAATGCCTCAAAAATCCTTCCAGAGAAAGGGTCTCAGACAGAAATGTTGATTTCTTACTCTTTTCCATAGATGCTGCCTGACCTGCTGAGTTCCTCCAGCATTTTGTGTGTGTTGCTTTGGATTTCCAGCATCTGCAGATTTTCTCATGTTTATGAAGCTTCAGAAAGACAGCATCCATGATTAACGACCCCCATTCCCCAGGACATGCCCTCTTCTCATTGTCATCATCAGGGAGAAGGTACAGGAGCCTGAAGACACACACTCAGCACTTTAGGAACAGCTTCTTCCCCTCCAGCATCGGATTTCTGAACGGTCCATGAACACTGCCACAATATTTTTCTCTCTATTTGCTCTATTTATTTATTTTTAGTATGCACTTTTTATTATAATTTATAGTTTTTGTCATGTATTGCACTTCACTGCTATCGCAAAACTTTACATTTCAAAACAGATGCCAGTGATATTAAATGAGATTCTGATTCTCTGCGCTCTCCAGGGCAAGGGACGATTTCCTGAAGAGACCCTGCAGGTCAAACAGCGTCTGTGAAGGCAGAAGGATGTTTTGGGTTGAGACCCTGCGTGAGGACCAGTGCTGTTCCCAGCACCAGCACACCCTCGGGCTCTCAATGCCCAGCAATCCTTTCCATATTCTGATCATCATCGCTCTCCACACCATCCTCATCAACTCAGCTGACAGACCCCTCCTACTCCGATGGATTCTGATGTTTATAATCCAAGTCAGTAAAGAGACATAAACCTTATTGCTTTTCGATCGTTTTATTAAATGTTAACAGAACAGAGAAGAATTGAAACGGATAATGATAGAGGTCTGCTAAGCAAAGAGAGAGAGAGAGATAAAAGAACGAAGATAGTGCCCAGCATGGACCTGCTATTATTATACCATAGATCAGGGGAATTCTATTCAAATTTGTAGATAAGAGCCAACCAATGAGATACCCACTATTTAAAGAATACAAGAGAAGCTGCTAGAAGTTTCTAGAATTATACCATGTGACCACCAGGGAACACTTCGAATAACTGGATATACTCACTGTAACCACTAGGAAGCATGTTAAACTATTTCATGCTTATAATAAGTACATCAAACAGAAAGTTCAAAGTAAACTTATTATTAAAGTACATTTATATTACCATATACAATCCTGATATTCATTTTCTTGTGGGCATACTCAATAAATCTATAGGATAATAACCATAACAGAATCAATGAAAGACTGTCCAACTTCAGCATTCAACCAGAGTGCAGAAGACAATGAACAAAAAGAAAGAAATAATAATAATAAATAAGCAATAATTATTGAGAACAGGAGACAAAGAGTCCTTGAAAATGAGTCTATTGGTTGCGGGAACATTTCAATGATGGGGCAAGTGAAGTTGAATGAAGTTATCTCCTTTGGTTCAAGAGCCTGATGGTTGAGGGGTAATAACTCTTCCTGAAGCTGGTGGTGTGAGTGCTGAGGCCCCTGTACCTTCTTTCCTGTAACAGCAAAGAGAAGAGAGCATGTCTTGGATGACGGGGGTCCCTGATGATAGATGCTGCTTTCCCACAACAGCGATCCATGACGATGTGCTCGATGGTTGGGAGGGCTTTACCCGTGATGGACTAGCCCATATCCTCTTCTTTTTGTAAGTTTTTCCATTCAAGAGCATTGATGCTTCCATACTAGGTGATGCAGCCAGTCAATATACTCTCCACTACACATCTGTAGAAATTTGTTAATGTTTTAGATGTCATTCTGAATTCCTACAAACTCCTAAGGAAGTAGAGGTGCTGCAATGCTGTCTTCATAACTGCCTTCACGTGCTGGGACCAGGGCAGGTCCTCCGAAATGATCACACCGAGGAACTTGAAGTTGCTGACCCTCTAATGAGAACCGGCTCATGCACCTCTGGTTTTCTTCTCATGAAGACAATAAACAGCAGACAATTAATTGTTAAACTGCAGAGAAAATAACAATTAAATGGTTTAATCTAAGAATTAAACAGTTAGATCCAGCACCTCCTTTAGACATGGTTTCAGCAGTCTCGCACAAACTTTCACCTTCCTCCTCCTCTTCCAGCGTGCTGCTAGCCATGGTCATGGACCCACACTTTGGGTCATTTGTTTAAATATGGAAGACTAGAAGGTATTGGAGCAGAATGAGGCCATTCAGCCTCTCGAGTCTGCCCCTCCATTCAATGGATGATTTATTTTTCATGCTTGTTCTTCTGCGCATAATCCTTAACTCTCTTACCAATAAAGAACCTATCAATCTCTGACTGTCCCTTGTAGCACCACGGTAGTGTAGCAGTTCGGACAATGCTATTACAATTCGGGGCATCAAAATCTGGTGTTCAATCCCAGTGTCACCTGTAAAAAAGTTGGCATGTTTTTCCTATGTGTGAGTGGGTTTCCTCCCATGGTTCAAACACATACCGGTTAGTAGGTTCATTGGTCATTGTAAGTTGTCCTGTGATTAGTCTAGTGTTAAATAGATGGGTTGTTGGGCCAGAAAGGGCCTATTCCATGTTGTATCTCTGAATAAAAATAAACTAAGTATACCCAATGCTCGGCCTACACAGACGTCTGTGACAACGAATTCCACAGATGTATAAGACCTTGGTCAGACCCCACTTGGAGTAATGTGTTCAGTTCTGGTCACCTCACTACAGGAAGGATGTGGATGCTATAGAGAGAGTGCAGGGGAGATTTACAAGGATGTTGCCCGGATTGGAGAGCATGCCTTATGAGAATATGTTGAATGAATTTGGCCTTTCCTCCTTGGAGCGAAGGAGGATGAGAGGTGACCTGATAAAGGTGTATAAGATGATGAGAGGTTTTGATCATGTGGATAGTCAGAGGCTTTTTCCCAGGGCTGAAATGGCTAACACGAGGGGGTATTGGAAGTAGGTACAAGGGGTATGTCAGAGATAAGTTTTTCACACAGAGAGTGGTGGGTGTGTGGAATGTACTGCCAGCGAAGGTGGTAGAAGCGGATACAGTAGGGTCTCTTAAGAGACCCTTAGATAGATACATGGAGCTTAGAAAAATGGAGGGCTATGCGCTAGGGAAATTCTGGGCAGTTTCTAGAGCAGGTTACCTGGTCGTCACAATATTGTGGGCCAAAGAGCCTGTAACGTGCTGTAAATTTTCTATGTTTCTATGTTTCTAGTGTTATGTATCCTTAGGGGTCATATTTTTATGGACTATACCTTTAAGAAGAGAGAGAGAGTTGTACAACAGAAACACCTTGCTATTAAGAGAGAGAGAGGGGCGAAGACTGCTTTGAAATGGTGTTATGGTTTCTCTGCAGCATGTTTACACTTTTGCAAGGACACTGCCAGCTTCTAAGTTCTTACAGAGAGAGAAGGGAGGAGCTACTTGATGGACAGCTGGTGTTCAGCATGATGAGATAAATAGAAGGTCAGCTGATAGACTCACAGACACATGGTTTTGGACACTGAATGAGCTTTGTTGTGCTCACAGAAAAGGTGGGTTTTGGAGGATCGATCAGGTGGATCGATCAGGTGGATCGATCAGTGGCTCTCACAGTGTGAAAAGGGTGTGACTAGTGGGGAGTTATTCGTTTGTCCGACCCTCACCTGGGTTGATAATTCCACCACAGAAGAACAATCCCCTTTGTTATGATCACAGTCAGTGACTTCTAAGGGATTTCGGAGGACAACGGGAAGATCGACAGCGTCAGCTCATCTGAAGACTCAAACCTCTCTCTCTCCATCACTACTCAACTCAATATCACGAACTGAACTGAACTTTACTCATCATCGTAAGACTATCTATTTACCCCTAGACTTGAAGAAGCTTGGTTTTCATATATTTCCACACTTATTCATATCTAATCATTGCTAACCTGTTTGATATATCTGCATTTATATTACTGTATTGCGTAGTTACTAATAAATACCATTAATTAATGGCAATACTGGACTCCAAAGTGTTTTCCATTTCTGCTGGTTCTTTAACCCGTCATGGGGTACATGACGCTAGATTCACCACTCTCTGGCGAAGAAATTCGTCATCTCTGTTCGAAAGAGACATCCCTCTATTCTGAGGCTGTGCCCTCTGGTCCTAGACTCCCCCACTAAAGGAAACATTGTCTCCACATCCACTCCATCTTGGCCTTTCAATATTCGATAAGTTTCAGTGAGGCTCCCCCATCCTTTTGAACTCCCGTGAATACAGACAATGAGCCATTCACGCGTTTACCCTTTCACTCCTGGACCATTCTCGTAAACCTTCTCGCCTCTCCAGGGTCTGAACATCCTTCCACACATAAAAGACACAAAACTGCTTGCAATATTCCCAACATGTTCTGACCAGTGCCTGATAAAACCTCAGCATTACAACCTGTCTCTATATGTTGACATCTGTATTCTTACTGAAGCTCGTCCCTCCCAATCCCTCGCTCACTGATACTGTAACTCAGCTCAGATTGCCCTCCAGCTGATCCTGGTGACTTCTCAGTTTGATCTGGAACACTTCCCCACCCTGGCTGACAAATTGTACTGCGGCCAGACAGTGTGTGCTGATGCCTGTTTAGTGCAGTGTTCAGCTGTACCCTGTGTGGAGACAGTGACTTTGCCGTCAGCTGAACCAAGTACGAATGCATTACTTGGGCTTTTACTTCTTCCTTCATTGTTACTGGGACAGCAGTAAAAAATTGGTTTAATACCAGGTGAGAGGTCTGATTTCAGTCGAGCCCAGATGATGGGGACTGAGCAGATGGACAGTGAAAATTACAACAGCCTACCGTGATCATACTGCCGCCCCTGTGGAACACAGAACATGTGACCCATAACATACAACATACTACACAGAACATACAACAGTACAGAGACACAAGAGATCCCATAGATGCTGGAAATCCAGATCAACACACACCAAATGCTGGAGGGACTCAGCAGGTCAGGCAGCATCCATAATTGGAAATAAATACTTGATGGTTTAGGCTGAGACCCTTCACCAGGAGAACAGTACAGCTCAGGAACAGGCCCACAGGCCACAATATCTGCACCCAATATGATGGTGAATTAAACTATATCCCTTGTGCCTATATCCCTTTTATCAGTATCCCTTCATCCCTGCTTATTCATGTTTTATTATCAAAGTATATACACGAGGGGTGATTGATAAGTTTGTGGCCTAACGTAGGAGTCAATTTTAGAAAACCTAGCGCATTTATTTTTCCTACATTTACACACTTACTCCAGCGGTTATGGAGCATACGGATCCCTTCTTTGTAGCGGTCGGTGTCTTGGACCTCCAGATAGTGGTTCACAGCAGGGGTGATTGATAAGTTCATGGCCCAAGGTAGAAGGAGATGAGTTGAAACTTCAAACTTTCTGCATTTCCACTCAAAGGGTTGAAATGCACATGCATGTAACAAGAGCTGTATAACTCATCTCCTTCTACCTTAGGCCACAAAGTTATCAATCACCCCTGCTGTGGACCACTTCTACAAAGAAGGGATCCGTATGCTCCACAACCGCTGGACTAAGTGTGTAAATATAGGATGTTGAAAAATAAATGTGGTAGCTTTTCTAAAATTGACTCCTTCTACCTTAGGCCACGAATTTATCAATCACTCCTCGTATGTCACCATATACATGCCTGATTCATTTTCTTGTGGGCATACTCAATAAATCCAAAACCATAATAGAATCAGTGAAAGACCGCACCAACAGGTCAATAACTAGTGTGTAAAAGACCGCAAACTGTGCAAATACATAAAGAAAGAAGAAATAAATAAATATGTAGACAGTGGGATGAAGAGCCCTTGAAAGTGAGTCAATAAGTTGTGGGAACAGTTCAGTGACGGGACAAGTGAAGTTCTCCCCTCTGGTTCAGGAGCCTGATGGTTGAGGGGTATTAACTGTTCCTGAACCTGGTGGTGTGGAGCCTAAGGCTCCTGTATCCCTTCCTGATGGCAGCACTGAGGAGAGAGCGTGGCCTGGGGGGCAGGGAGCTCTGATGATGGATGCTGCTTTCCTGCGACAATGCTTCATGTAGATGTGCTCAATGGTGGGGAGGACTGGGCCATATCCGCTACTTTTTGTAGGATTTTCCATTCAAGGGCATTGTTGTTTCCATACCAGGCTGAGATGCAACCAGTCAATATACTCTCCAGTACACATCCATCGAAGTTTGTCAAAGTTTGTCTAACAGCCTCCTGAATGACTTCATTATATCTGACTTCGCCCCCCCACCCCGGGCAGTGCATTCCAGTCACCCGTCAGTCTTTGTGCAAAAACACTTACCCCTTCACCTTAAACACATATCCTCTACTATTAGAGGTTTGGACCCTGGGTGAAAGATTCTGGACTTGACTTTCACCTGTCATGATGATCGGGTGAGGGTGCCTCGGCCTGTCACTGGGGACAGCGGTGGCGACGGTAGCTGCCTCCCTCGTGAACCTGCAAGGCCAGGAAGAGACAGCACTGAGCTGGTGAGGTGACTCCACTCTCTGACCTCACCAGCTGCTTCCAAAGGTAAACTGGAGATTTGGTTTATTATTATCATGGTGAAAAACTGTTTTGTCTGCCGTCCATACTGATCATTTTGTACAAAGGAAAACACTAATAGAAAACAGAACATTGTTACAGTTACAGAGAAAATGCAATGCAGGCAGACGTAAGATGCAAGGTCATAACGAGGTAGATTGTGAGGTCAAGAGTCCCTCAAACTAGGGAACTGATTAATACTCATCTAATAGAGGAAGTCGTCCTTAAGTCTGGTGGTACATTTTCAGAAGTAGACAGAGGAAGAGGGATTCCTGGTGCCTGCTGAACTACAAGCTTTCTGTTGGGTTTAAGCCCTGATCGTCTCCCACACTGGTGTTAGAGTGCTGCAGGCCTGGTATAACACTATTCCAGCACCAGAGATTTGGGTTCATTTCCTGACACTGCCTGTAAGGTGGAGTTTGTTTGTTTTGCCTGTGACCGTGTGGGTTTCCTCTGGGTGCTCTGGTTTCCGCCCACAGTCTGAAGGCCTATGTGCTACGGTTAGTAGGCTGCGAACATGCTATTTTGGCGTCTGAGGCGTGGTGACATTGCAAGCTGCCCCTCGCACTGTGTTGGTTGCTGACGTAATTGACACTTTTTACAAGCTGTTTTAATATCCCGATAACCATGTGCAAATGAAGCTAATCTCTATAATCTTTGCTGCCACTGGGGTTTGAGGACTGGCTCCCGAGGTACAGGAAAAGGTCCATCTATTCCAGGGTCACACCTTTCCCAGTAGATCAGATGTTTAACAGCGGGGCCAGCTCCAAAGAGCAGGGGTCCCCAACCTTTTTTGCACCACGGACCGGTTTAATATTGACAATATTCTTGCGAACTGGCCAACCGGTGGGGAGGGGCAGTGTTCCAGTAGGGTTAAACTCACCTCAACATGTCTTTTACAGTTAGGGTTGCCAACTTTCTCACTCCCAAATACGGGACAAAAGTAGCAGTCAAATCCCGGGGCACTTTACCCCAGGAAAGACTACCATGACCATGAAGCCTTGCGCAGGCACCTGTGTACGTATGCGTAACGTGCGCATGCGCGTACGGGCCAATTCTTTTCCCCCATAAATCGGTTTTGCCTTCATCTTCCCGACTATACTGTACATGCATCATTTTTACTTTATATAGGCTGTGTACTTATCATATCATTCCTGCTTTTACTATATGTTAGTGTTATTTATTTTCAGCTTTATGTGTTATTTGGTATGATTTGTTAGGTTATTTTTTGGGTCTGGGAACGCTCAAAAATTTTTCCCATCTAAATTAATGGTAATTGCTTCTTCGTTTCACGCCATTTTGGCACAAAAGGGTTCATAGGAATGCCCTACCTTAGCGGGGGAAATACGGGACAAACCAACTTAGCCCAATATACGGGATGTCCCAGGAAATACAGGACAGTTGGTAACCCTATGTTCAAATTCAACAGTGCGTGACAGGGAATGAGGAAAGGTGCAGCTGACTCCTATCGTTTCCTCGCGGCCCGGCAGCACATGCTTTGCGGCCCGGTGGTTGGGGACCGCTGGTGTAGAGGACCTGGTCCTGCAGACGTAAAGGCTGATGCTTCCTCATACTTCGTCAAGGGAATAGTGTTGACGTGGACCTTAGCCTCCGAGCTTGTGCTTATCCACGTCCTACGACTCATAGGCTTCTGGTGATCCATTGTTATTTGTCATCTATATCAATGATCTGGATGATAACGTGGTAAATTGGATCAGCAAGTTTGCTGATGATACAAAGATTGGAGGTGTAGTAGACAGTGAGGAAGGTTTTCAGAGCCTGCAGAGGGACTTGGACCAGCTGGAAAAATGAGCCGAAAAATGGCAGATGGAGTTTAATACAGACAAGTGTGAGGTATTGCACGTTGGAAGGACAAACCAACGTAGAACATACAGGGTTAATGGTAAGGCACTGAGGAGTGCAGTGGAACAGAGGGATCTGGGAATACAGATACAAAATTCCCTAAAAGTGGAGTCACAGGTAGATAGGGTCGTAAAGAGAGCTTTTGGTACATTGGCCTTTATTAATCGAAGTATTGAGTATAAGAGCTGGAATGTTATGATGAGGTTGTATAAGGCATTGGTGAGGCTGAATCTGGAGTATTGTGTTCAGTTTTGGTCACCAAATTACAGGAAGGATATAAATAAGGTTGAAAGAGTGCAGAGAAGGTTTACAAGGATGTTGCCGGGACTTGAGAAACTCAGTTACAGAGACAGGTTGAATAGGTTAGGACTTTATTCCCTGAACTGTAGAAGAATGAGGGGAGATTTGATAGAGGTATATAAAATTATTATGGGTATAGATAGAGTGAATGCAAGCAGGCTTTTTCCACTGAGGCAAGGGGAGAAAAAAACCAGAGGACATGGGTTAAGGGTGAGGGGGGAAAAGTTTAAAGGGAACATTAGGGGGGGCTTCTTCACACAGAGAGTGGTGGGAGTATGGAATGAGCTGCCAGATGAGGTGGTAAATGCGGGTTCTTTTTTAACATTTGAGAATAAATTGGACAGATACATGGATGGGAGGTGTATGGAGGGATATGGTCCGTGTGCAGGTCAGTGGGACTAGACAGAAAATAGTTCGGCACAGCCGAGAAGGGCCAAAAGGCCTGTTTCTGTGCTGTAGTTTCTATGGTTCTATGGTTCTATCCACCTTCCAGAGAAGAGGCAATTCCACATGTCCAGTTATTCCCATGGATTGGCTGCATGCCGGAAAACCAGGCTCAGTAACTTCCCTGCAGCTCTCAGAAGCTGCATCTTCACATGCAGGCTCAGATTTCCAGTGAATTCCAACCAATAGAGACACCTCAGGACCAGTACGTTTTGGCCCAGTTAAGCAGCTGCCACAATTAGCTGAAGTTTCATGAAAATAGTTTAAAAAGTATTAAAAAAAAGGCAAACTGTCATTTAACTGAGTAACTAATTATGTATTTAAATAAAATATAGAACAAGTTAGAACACCACCGATATTACTACAGTACTATAAAACTGCCTAGGGTGGGAGTGAGGTCAGTTGTAATGGACGTGTTCAGGAGACTGTTAGACAAATTTCTATTGATGTGTGGTGGAGAGTGTGGTGATATGGCTTGTCAGAACGTAATTAGAGAGAGTTCTGAGCATGCGCAGAAATGATAGAATGATCAAAAGCATGGTACTGTAAAAATGTGGTTTGGTTGCTGCTGTAAATAGAAGTTCTGTTTCTTCTAGAACGTGATTCTTTATTAGTAACCCATGGTCCGTATAAATATAAAGAACACAACGTGGTGTCAGAAGTCGGTCTGGAAGAATAATACGTTTCCTAACACGGGACAATCAAAGATAAAAAAGAGTTCAAACTGTTCTGGTGTTTGCTACCAGTTTTACAAATGGAAGGTTTGCAGCCTCCGCCAACACTTCAATTGTCTGGGAACGTAGCTGAGAACTGGAGAAAATTCAAGCAACGTTTCGAATTATATTTATCGGTGATCGAAGCAGATAAAAAACTGGAAAAAACAAAAGCTGCACTTCTACTCCACGTAATAGGTGATGATGCAATTGAGGTTTATAATCAGTTTATTTTTGAAAATGGAGATAATTTAAAGTTGGAATCGATAATGGACAAATTTGAAGCGTTTTGTATACCAAAGCGTAATGTGGCATATGAAAGGCAGATTTTTTACATGTGCGCAGAGAGCTGGTGAAACAATTGATCAATATGTTACTGAGTTGAGAAACCGGAGTAAAACATATGAGTTTGGAGAACTGACAGACTCTCTCATGAAAGACAAGAATTGTTTGTGGCATTCAGGATAATGGTCTGAAAGAAAGACTGTTAGGAGAACAAGACTTAGACTTGGGAAAAGCTTTGATGCTCTGCAAAGTTTTGGAAACCATGACGTCTCAGGCTAAAGACCTTTTCATTAAAAGCTGCAATGTAGACACTGTAAAAAAGCGCGAACATATTAGAAAAAATAATAAAACAACAACAAAACTGACAGAGAGCAAGATGTCATCTGAGAGAATAAAGCTATGTGAGTTGCAGCTTTGGCCAAAACAGTTTCCAGCGTATAGGAAAATGTGCAACGACTGTGGTAAGAGTAATCATTTTTCACGCTGTTGCAGAAGCAGAAAGAAAATAAAACAAGTAAATGCAGTGCTTGAAAATGAACTTGAGGAGTTTTATATAGATGTGCTTTATGAAAACAAACAAAGTAAGAATGACTGGACTACTCCATTGCAAGTGAATCAAAACAATATTCTGTTTAAACTTGATACTGGAGCACAAGTAAATGTTCTTGCAGAATCTGAGTTTAATGCATTAAAGCCAAGATCAAAGTTACATAAGTCAAATATAAAAATGACTGGGTATTCAGGTGCAGACATTCCAGTTAAAGGAACATGTGTGGCAAAAGTATCACACAAAAATATTGTGCACACACTTTCATTTGTGGTGGTGCCAAAGAATGTACAATCAATACTGGGTTTATCTGCCTGAGAGAGACTGAATTTGGTGAAAAGAGTATTAGTCCTGGACAGGGACGCAGAGTCAGAGTACAGTGACTTGATGAAAGAGTATGAGGACTTATTCAAAGGGCTTGGTCATCTTCCAGGAGAGCACACCATTAAAATTGACAACACAGTGCAACCCCTAGCACATCCATGTAGAAAAGTACCTTTTGCATTATGTCATCAACTGAAAACAGAGCTTGACAGAATGGAACAGCTAAGAGTCATAAAAAAAATTGATGAACCAACAGAATGGGTCAATTCGCTTGTCATTGTTGATAAGATAAATGGAAAACTGAGGATTTGCTTAGATCCAAGAGACTTGAATCGAGCCATTAAAAGAGAGCATTTCAAATTGCCTACTCGTGAAGAAATTATGTCACAGTTTGCTAATGCGAAGTATTTTAGTAAATTAGATGCATCCTCTGGATTCTGGCAATTTAAACTAGATGAACCGAGTTCAAAGTTGTGTAACTTTAACACTCCTTTTGCCAGATACTGTTTTCTTTGGCTTCTGTTTGGAATTGTGTCAGCTCCTGAAGTGTACCATAAAACCATTCACATGCTGTATGAGCACATTGATGACTTGGATACTTCCATGGACGATATTATTGTTTGGGGATCAACTAAACAACAGCATGACGCCAGACTGAGACAAGTCTTTAAGGCAACACGCAAGGCAAACCTGAAGTTGAATAAAGACAAATGTCAGCTGGGAGTGACTGAACTTACCTTTGAGGGTGATATCATCAGCAATGAAGGTGTGCGTCCTGATCCATTGAAGATTTCTGCTATTGAGAACATGCCAAGACCGTAATGTAAAAAGGATGTTCAAAGGTTTACGGGAATGGTCAACTACATGGGAAGATTCATACCCAATCTTTCGAAACAGCTTGCTCCAATGAAGCAGCTAACAGAAAAGAAAAACAAATGGAGCTAGAATCATGAACAGGAGAACGCATGGCAAAATCTCAAGAAAGTGCTCACTAAAGAACCTGTGTTGAAATTCTGTGATGCTGAGAGACCCATCAAAATCTCATGTGATGCATCTCAAGCAGGCTCAGGGGCAGTATTACTCCAGAAACAAGATCAGGAATGGCTACCAGTGGCGTATGCATCTCGTTCATTATCTGATCCAGAAACAAGGTATGACCAAATTGAAAAAGAATTGCTCAGCATTGTGTTTGCTTGTGAGAGACTTCATCAGTTTGTGACAGGGCAATCTATTGATGTTGAAACTGATCATAAGCCTCTGATTGCATTGTTTCACAAACCTTTAAGCAACCGTCCTTTGTGAATTCAGCGAATGGTGATCAACTTGCAAAGATATGCATTGAATGTGTCATACACATCTGGAAAATTCATGTACACGGCTGACACACTTTCCAGAGCTGTGAATCCAACAACAAAAGACACTCACAGGGATTCTGTTCATGTTCAGGCATTTGTTGATATGATCACAGAGACTGTACCTGTTTCTGCTGAAAAGTTGAAACTGCTGCATCTTGAGACAGAGAAGAACAAAATTCCCAGTCAGGTGACACAAGTGGTGATGGATGGATGTCCAGATAATAAGCATGACTGTACCTTAGAAGTACAAGAATATTGGAACCACAGATCAGAACTTTCTGTTGTGGATGGGATATTGTACAAAGGTAGCAGAATTGTGATTCCTAAAAGTCTCCAAAAAGAAATGCTTGGGAAAACTCATGAAGGCCACCCAGGTATTGAAAAATGTAAGAGAAGGGCTCGGGAAGTGATATTTTGGCCCAGGATGAATCAAGAAATTGCAGAACTGGTGTCTTCTTGTCAAATATGCCTTAAATACCAACCAGCAACCTTAAGGAGCCACTGCATCCACATCCTAGTCCTCAGAGACCTTATCAGAAGGTAGGCGTTGATCTTTTTGTAACTGACAACAAAGATGATCTATTAATAACAGATTACTACTCATTGTATCCTGAAGTGTGTAGTCTGAGCAGAACAACAGCAGAGAATGTAAATACATGCATGAAATCAGTTTTTCCAGACATGGTGTACCTGATGAAGTTTTCACAGACAATGGTCCACAATTCAATGGTGAATGCATGAGACATTTTGCTCATGAATGGGGCTTGGCTCATACCACATCTAGTCCATTTTTCCCTCAGTCCAATGGATTAGTTGAGAAGTCAGTAGGAATTACCAAGAAACTGATGCACAAAGCAAAAGATAGTGGAGGTGATTTTTATAAATCTTTGCTAGCTTATGGCAGTACTCCACTTGAATGTGGATTTTCACCTGCTCAGCTCTTGATGGGACACCATTTGAGATCTAATCTGTCAATGGATGAGAGCCTTCTGAGAACAGAGGGAGGAGAACAAATGAAAAGATGGAAAGATGAACAGAAAACAAAGCAGAAAACATACTTTGACAGGAGTTCTCGTCCATCACCTGAACTGCACCAAGGAGATGAAGTGAGGATACAAGACAAGATGAACACATGGATTCAGAAAGCTACAGTACTTAAAGTACAACCCACATCATACATGGTCCAAACAGAAGAAGGAGCAGTGTTAAGAAGAAATCGCAAAGACCTCAAGAAAGAGCCAACTTCAGAGTTTCAGTTAACTGATGCAGACCAGACAAAACATGGAAATAAAAATGAAACACAAGAACTGTGTGAACCACTTAGAAGGTCTGCTCATGTTCGTAAACCCCCAGAGAGACTGATAGAGACATGTTAAATTATGCATTTGCTTTGGTCAATGTTGCTAATTGTTTTTCTTTCAAGGAAAGGAAGATGTGGTGATATAACTTGTCAGAACGTGATTGGAGAGAGTTCTGAGCATGCGCAGAAATGATAGAATGATTGAGAACATGATACTGTAAAAATGTGGTTTGGCTGTTGCTGTAAATAAAAGTTCTGTTTCTCTCAGAACATGATTCTTTATTAGTAACGCACAATACGTATAAATAGAAAGAACACAACAGAGAGTATATAACCTAGCTGTATTACTCCCACTCCCACTCCCACAAAGAGACAAATCCCCCACCCCAGGACAGACCCCTCCCTCCCACTCGCTCACACACAGAGACAGTTCTCTAACCCTGGGAGACCCCTCCCACTCACTCACACACACAAACAGGTCTGAACCCCAGGCAGACCCCTCCCTCCCACTCACTCACACACAGAGACAGTTCTCTAACCCCAGGAGAGCCCCCCAAACTCCCTCCCACTCACTCACACACAGAGACGGGTCTGAACCCCAGGCAGACCCCTCCCTCCCTCCACTCACACACACACAGAAACAGTTCTCTAACCCCAAGAGAGCCCCCCAAACTCCCACCCTCACTCACACACAGAGACAAATCTCTCACCCCAGGATAGACCGCTCCCTCCCTCCCTCCCTCCCTCTCACACACACACACACACACACACACACACACACACACACACACAGAGTCAGGTCACCAACCCCAGGACAGACCTCCCTCCCTCCCACTCACACACAGAGACAGTATTCCAGTCCCAGGACACACTGTCACCAGAGTCTTTGGCCCCAGACTCTCGGATTTGCAGACAATGGCTTCCCACCTCTTGTCCCTAGCCCAGACTTGCAGCCAGCAGGCCTCTGATTTCCGGACACACTGACTGAACAGCCTCAGCATTGGTCTTTGGCCTCGGGGATCTGGTTGTCATGTGTTTCTGTCACTTCAATTAAATTGTCTCAGAGGCATTGATAGATCAGACAGCCCACACCTTTTCCCCAGGGTGGCAATGGCCAACACCAGAGGACAGCCTTTAAAAATGAGTGGAGGGAAGTTTAGGAGGGGATATCAGTGATAGGTTTTCTCCACAGAGAATGGTGGACGCGTGGAACACTGTGCCAGGGGTAGTGGTCCAGGTGGGTACAGTAGGGGCATCTTACAGACTCTTAGATAGGCACATGAATGATAGGAAAATGGAGGGCTGTGCAGAAGGGAAGGATTAGATCGATCTCAGAGTAGGTTAAAAGGTCAGCACAACATTGTGGGCCGAAGGGCCTGTACTGTGCTGTAATGTTCTACGTACCAGAACAGAGAGAAAGCTAAAGAGTGAATTCCACTTCCCCATGACTGTCACTTCTCATTGCAACAGTTACTCTTCATCACTGCAAGGATGAGACATGGAATAATGAGCATTTAGTATGGATCCTGGAAGGAGAAGCCTTGCTTGACCAATCTTATTGAATGTTTTAAATCATAGCAGACAGAGGAGACAGAGATAATGTAAAAGAATTAATTCATATGAACTTCAAATGGCCTTTGATAAGGAACCCAGAGATAGAGTGTGGATTAAAGTAGCAGATTCAGACTGTCAGCTGCCTCAGGGCAGGAGCAGAGAGTGGTGGGCGGGGGAGTATGGAAGGATGTCAATTTAAAGTTTGAAGTCAAGCTTTAAATTTGTGGATGATTCCAAACTTATTCATGCTGATTGCATATGACAGCAGCCACATCCCGGTGCACCACTGACAGGTGGGCTAAACCAGATGAGGGCAGCCAGTGGGCCTCATGTTCTGGGGAGGTAGGGGCTTGCCTGTCCTATTGCAAAGCCAGTTCCAGCCAACTGGCCGACTGGATGGATGAGATCAACACTGAGATCCAACAGCCAGCAAGGCAGCTCTGCAACACACCGTGGAGAGCGAAGGGCATGACAAGGCTCAGAAGAGGTCACGGTTACCCACTGCAACCAAGGAAGACCCCAGTTTGTGATGACTACTCAAACCACTGGACCCGGGCTTCTGAGGTCCAGAGAGTGGAACTGCCCCAGTGTATGGATTTTCCACTTTAATAAATTCTCCCGCACTAGTCTTGCTGTTATCGTTGGATAAAACAACCAACCAATCTATCACCAAAATTAGGATGAGAGATGGGATAGGGAGCAAAGAAGAGAATGTGATTTAACTTTTGAAACGACAAATTATTGGTAGATGATGTTCAACACAAACAATGTGAATCAGTAAGCGGTGGAGGGGAGATGGGGAGGCATACATTCTGCCTGAAAATCCTTCAAGCTAAGCAACAAACACAAAATGGAGGAGGAACTCAATGAGGCAGGCAGAATCTATGGAGAGGAATAAAGAGTTGATGTTTCCGGCCGGTCCTGATGAAGGATCTTGGCCTGAAACGTCAGCTGTTTATTCCTCTCCATAGATGCTGCCTGACCTGCTCAGTTCCTCCAGAATCTTTGTGTGTGTTGCTCTGGATTTTCAGCATCTGCAGAATCTCTTGTGTCTATCCTTCAGCCTGAATTATGTCATGAATCAGCCAGTACCTGAACAAGCATTGTCAGGTACGTCCTCTCCTCTGGGTCAGTGATTGCTGAAGGTTCTAGGAAGAGATGCTGTATAATTAGAACATACACTCAGTGGCCACTTTATTAGGTACATCCACTCATTAATACAAATATCTAATCAGCCAATCATATGGCAGCAACTCACTGTATAAAAGCACACAGACATGGTCACGAGGTTCAGTTGTTGCTCAGACCAAACATCAGAACGGGAAAGAAATATGATCTATCTGACATTGACCATGGGATGACTTGGTGTCAGACAGGGAGGTTTGAGCCATCCAGAAACTGCTGATCTGAGATTTTCATGAACAATGGTCTCTAGAGTTTACGGAGAATGGTGCAATAAATAAAAACAGAAGTGCAGTAAGTGGCAGTTCTGTGGACAAAAACGCTTTGTTAATGAGAGAGAGGCCAGAGGAGAATGGCCATACTGGTTCAAGCTGACAGGACTGCAACAGTAACTCAATTAATCACACATTACGACAGTGGTGTGCAGGAGCATCTCTGAACACACAACACGTTGAATCTTGGAGTGGACGGGCTACAGCAGCAGAAGGTCACACTGGGCTCCTCTCCTGTACCTAATAAAGTGGCCACGGAGTGTAAAACAGTAGCTCAGAATCAGGCCCTTTGGCCCACACTGTCTCTGCTGAATACAATGTCAAATTGAGCTAAACCTTTTCTGCCTGCACATGATCCATGCCTTTCCATTCCTGCATATTCTTGTTTCTATCTTAAAACCAGTGCTTTATCTACCTTCACTACCCCTGGCAGCTCATTCCAGACACCCACCAGTCTCTGGACAAAAGAACTTGTCCTGCACATCTCAGTTGAACTTACCCTATGCCACCTCACCTTCAATACAACTGCTCGAGGTCTTGACATTTCTATGGGGAAAACAGTCTATCCACACCTTTCACAGTTTTATATATTGATGTCAGATCTCCCCGCAGCCTCTGCCACCCCAGAGAAAACAGCCCAAGCTCATATCGTCTGATCCAGGTGAAGCTTTCTGCACCCTCCCTACAGCCACCCTTCCTGTAATGGGGAACACGACACCTCTGCCATGAAGGTGGCCCCGATTGGACGGAGCCATGATCAGGGGAGGGCATACCTTTGAACAGGACATGGAGGAAATTTAACTTTAAGCCTTACAGCAACATTATGAGTGTTACCTGCCTGCTATCTTTGGCTTAAAACTGAACGGATGGAATATATACTGTGCTTGCTTTAAAAAGTGCTATAGGGCTATTAAAACAAAAACTTCATGCCATTTTAAGTGCTTCTTACCCCAGGCAGTTAACCTGATCAACCACTCAAGTTATCCCCACCCCCACCGCCTCGATCTATTACCTCATCTCTGCATTACACTGTAAAGCTCCAGTTAAGTTTGGTTATCACTCAACCATACCTGAACACCCATGAATACAGCCAAATGAAACAGCGTTACTCCAGGGCCAAGGTAAAAAACACAGTACCAACTGTCACACACAGCACAAGGAACATACAGCATGTAGAAGACAGCAGTAAACATACGGTCACACAAAAAAATATAATATAGTCCAAACACTTTAAACCACTTTTTATCATGTTATTAACATTGCAAATACACGCTGGCATTTATTTATTCTTCCACATTTTATTCCATATCCATGGTTCTCAGGGGAACATTGACTCAAACCATAAATACCTCCAGAGACCAGGGTGTGGCGGCTGGATTGTTCTTGTCCTTACTCCTTGTATCCCTTCCCCTGCCTTCTGTTTCCTCGCCTGAAGCCCTGCCTTGTCTTGCCAGTAACTCTCACCTTGCCTCGCCCCGCCTGAAGTTCTTTTCTCGTCCTGCATTGCCTGAAGTCTTGCCTTGTCTTGCTGTCTGGTCCTGGAGTCACCCTGTACCTAGCTCCTTTCCTGTCCCTTGCCTCCGCCCAGGTAAGCCAGGCCGTCTTGCCGTTACCTGGGGTTGGTTCTGTCCCTTCCTGTCCCTTGCCTCTGTCAGGTGGTGATCCGCGCCCTGCCCAGTGATCCGCACCCTGCCCAGGAGGAGCCAAGCCTCGCCTCGCCTCTACTCTCCTGCCTCCAGCCTCCAGCCTCGCCTCGCCTCATCTCCTGCCTCCAGCCTCCAGCCTCCAGCCTCGCCTCACCTCGTCTCCTGCCTCCAGCCTCTAGCCTCACCTCACCTCAAGTCTCCTACCCCCAACCTCCAGCCTCGCCTCGCCTCTAGTCTCCTGCATCCAGCCTCCAGTCTTGCCTCATGTCTCCTGCCTCCAGCCTCCAGCCTCCACCCTCGCCTCACCTCAAGTCTCCAGCCTCCAGCCTCCAGCCTCGCCTCGCCTCTAGTCTCCAGCCTCCAGCCTCGCCTCTCCTCAAGTCTCCAGCCTCCAGCCTTGCCTCGCCTCTAGTCTCCAGCCTCCAGCCTCGCCTCGCCTCTAGTCTCCAGCCTCGCTTCACCTCTAGTCTCCAGCCTCCAGCCTCGCCTCACCTCTAGTCTCGTCTCCAGCCTCCTGCCTAGCCTCGCCTCGTCTCTTGCCTAGCCTCGAGCCTGTAGACTCCAGCCTCCTGCCTAGCCTCGAGCCTGTAGACTCCAGCCTCCTGCCTAGCCCCAAGCCTGAAGACTCCAGCCTCTGGTCTCTTGCCAAGCCAAGCCAAGCCTCTAGCCTCGAGCCGCTTGCCAAGCCAAGCCAAGTCTCTAGCCTCGAGCCTCTTGCCAAGCCAAGCCAAGTGTCTAGCTTCTAGCCTGAAGATTCTAGCCTCATCCTGCCTGCCTGCCAAGCCTCATCCTTGCCTAGTTCTGTGGTCCGAGCCAGAGGCAAGACCCAGGTACTGGGTCCTTGTCCAGTCTCTGGCTCAGAGTCCAAGCCCGGGCTCCTAGCTCTTTTGTCCAGTCCTGTTCCAGGTTCCTGGTTTTCCTGTCCATGTCCTTGCCATCGCCCTGTATCCTAGTCCTGTCCCTAGTACTTCAGTGTCTGTGTCTTGCACTTGGGTCCGCTCCTAGCCACCTCCTTATGACAGGTTAAGTGCCTTGCTCAAGGACACAAACATGCTGCCACAGCTGAGGCTCGAACTAGCGACCTTCAGATCACTAGACGAACGCCTTAACCACTTGGCCACGTGCCCATGGTTCTAACTTTATTTTAATATAAGTCATTTATGTTGTTATTCTTTATAATAGTTGAATGTTGTTGCATTTTGTCTCATGTCACACCAACACACCACATCAAATTCCTAAAATATGTAAATGTATACAGCAAATATCATTGATCCTTCATCCTCAATGTGGGTGGATGCAGTTTTAATAACTTTAAAGGAAAATTAGATAAACAGTCAAGAAAGAATTGCAGTTCCATAGCGACATAGCAGGGATTAATTAAAGGGCCACTTTGGGTGTGATGGGCTGATTAGACTCACTGAGATTCCTCTGCTAGGAGGTGACCCACTTTTCACTGTTGCTGAAGAGCTGTGAGTCCCAGAGGTTGTGATTAATGCCGAGTAAAGTTCACCTCACGTGACTGAAAGAGGCAGAGCCTGCAGACAGTGGACCTACAACAAAACTAAAGCCGGCTGGAAAAGCACAGGAAGAGAGAGCTTTACGTGTCCACCCAGTGGGCACAGCGCACCTCCTCCACTGTCTCTGAAATGATCACAGTGACCCATACACAGTGAGGCAGCTCAGCCCCTGCACCCTCATCGGTGTAGGAGGGAGGGGTATGTCCAGACGGGCAGTGATAGTTAGTATTACTCTGCATCAAGCTGCCGAGAGGATCTCTCAGCCGAGGGGATCTCCGAGGTGTGTGAAACTCTGTGACAAAGGACAAAGTAAATTTCTTAGCCCACCCTCAGATTCGTTGTCTTGCAGGCATTCACAGTAGAATAGAGAAACACAATAGAATCAATGAAAATCTACACACAAAGAACCAGTGCACAAAAGAAGACAAACAGCAAACACATAAAGAAAAAAATAATAATAAATAATAAATAATATTGAGAACATGAGTTGTAGAGCCCTTGAAAGTGAGTCCATAGGTTATGGAATCAGCAATAAATACAACTAAACACTGTACAACTAAGCACTGGTTCTGTAAATTATCAAGGTAAACAATCACTGCAAACAATGAGGAGGTGAGCAAAGCTGAGGCTAACTCGAGGTCTGAGGCATGCAGGTGCAATACAAAGTTGGAGTGAGGTCAAGGTACGTTCGAGGAGAAGTGGTTAGAGTGAGGTCGAGACGTCTTCGAGGAGACGTGGTCGGAGTGAGGTGCAGACGTCTTCGAGGAGACGTGGTTGGAGTGAGGTCGAGACATGTTCGAGGAGACGTGGTCGGAGTGAGGTGCAGACGTGTTCGAGGAGACATGGTCTGAGCGGGGTTGAGACATGTTCGAGTCGGAGTCAGGGTGTGCAAAGCAGAGGAATTTTAGAGTCCATCCACCAAAACCAAGAGCGAGGTCTGATTGATCTGAGTGCCAGACTGATTTGGAAATGTTGAGTACAGGCTGGAATGTTGCAGAGGGTCCAAACTCAGAGTGTAACAAAGTGATAAGGCCTGGATGGTAGAATGAGGAACAACCCGATGTCTAGATATTGAAATGTGAGGCCGGGTGGATTGAAAAGGCAGGGTCGGGCCTGTTCCAGGTGGATTGAAAAGGCAGGGTTGATAAACCATATACATATATGTTGTAACTGGGTTACCTGTCTGGACACGCCCCTCTGCTGACTGCCCCTGTGGCTCCTCCCACAGACCCCTGAATAAAGGCGATTGTGCCACTGCTCCTCCCTCAGTCCAGGGGCAGATACTCAGCATGCTGGAGGTCACATTTTACTGCTAATAAAAGCCTTTCAGTATTTACTCTACTTCCAGTCTTTCCGAGTTATTGATGGTGCATCAATTTTATTCGCAGTAATTTTAAAGCATGGACCCGATAAGTTAGACCTCAACCCTCAAACACCTGAAGCTGGAAACGCTTTCGAACTCCGGCTGGCTTGCTTCGAATCATACTTAGAGGCGATTGAAGTGACCGACTCCACAGCGAAGGGCAGAGTTTTTCTTTCCAGGATCAGTCCACGGGTCTACTCGATGATCAGAGACCAGCCGAGCTATGACGACGCGATGAGCGCACTCAAAGGACAATACCTGCGGCCGGTAAACACCCTCTATGCGCGGCATTGCTTAGCGACACGACAACAGCGGCCCGGGGAATCGAGTGCTGAGTTTGTCCGAGCACTACAGACGCTCGTGCGGACCTGCGATTGCCAGGGGCTGATGACAGAACAGCATGCGGAGCTCCTAGTGAGAGACGCCTTCGTCACGGGGACCAGGTCAGTGTACGTGCGCCAGCGGCTGCTGGAGAAAGCTAATTTTACCCTAAGTTCGGCGATCGAGCTGGCTGACATGCTGGAGGCCGCTCTGCACGACTCTGAGGCTCTCCAGGCACGCGATCCCCCGATGGCCTCGTGGGCGCCGCAGACCCCGCAACCCGTCAGTGAATCAACCTCAGCTGCTGCCAGTCGCGAGTCCGCGAACTGCTACTTCTGCGGACTCGAGAAGCACCCCCGGAAACGCTGCCCAGCCGGAGAAGCTACCTGCTCCAGCTGCGGAAAGAAGGGCCACTTCGCCAAGGCCTGTAAGTCCAAATCGCGAGCGGGATCGAGCAGTGCCGCGTGCGAGACATAGGGGTCGCCATCTTGCCTGCTGCCGCCTTCCCTGCACGCCACCACCACATGCGAGACATGGGGGCGGCCATCTTGGTCAGCACCACCTCCCACCGCCTATGACCAATGGGTGCTCACGGGCCACCCCACCGCGCCGGACCAAGACAGTGACTCAACCCTGGCCTCTGTGACACTAGACCAAAGCGCTCCCCACCAGCTCGCAAGGTCAATGATGGACATCCTGGTGGAGGGGCACAGGACAAGCTGCCTGTTTGACACAGACAGGACAGAGAGTTTTATCCACCCGGACACAGTGCAGCATTGTAGACTCGCGATATGGCCGGTAAGTCAGAGGGTCACCATGGCTTCCGGGTCGCATACAACAGACATCCGGTGGGGGGTTGTGCAGTGACGCTAGTGGTGCAGGGCACAGAATATCGAGACTTTACGTTACTGGTCTTGCCTCAACTGTTTGCCCCTGTGCTATTGGGGCTCGACTTCCAGAGCCACCTGAAAAGCTTGACAATGGAGTACGATGGGCCCCTCCCACCAATCACTGTCGGAAATTCCCTGTTTTGTAGGGATATGTCACGTACCCCGCTACTGACCACACACACACACCGACCCGCGCATCCCACCCAACATCAGGCCAACTGCCACACTACCGACACCACTTGCGGCCTCTCCACCCTCAGGATCCCTCCCCCACCGTTGTTCGCCAACCTCACCCCCGACTGTAAACCCGTGGCAACTAAAAACAGGAGGTACAGCGCGGGGGACAGAGCCTTCATTAAGTCGGAGGTGTAGCGGCTGCTCAGGGAGGGGGTCATTGAGGCAAGCACAAGTCCTTGGAGGGCGCAGGTGGTGGTTGTTCGGAACGGGGAGAAAAATAGGATGGTCGTGGACTATAGCCAGACCATCAATAGATTCACGCAGCTCGACGCGTACCCTCTACCCCGCATGGCGGATATGGTCAATCAGATAGCACAGTACAAGGTGTACTCGACCATAGACCTAAAATCCACTTACCATCAGCTCCCCATCCGCTGGGAGGACCGCACTTACACCGCCTTCGAGGCGGACGGCAGGCTTTATCAATTCCTGCGCGTCCCCTTTGGTGTCACGAATGGTGTATCTGTCTTCCAGAGGGTAATGGACCGGATGGTGGACCAGTGCCAATTGAAGGCCACGCTCCCATATCTGGATAACATCACCATATGCGGTCACGCCCAGCAGAATCATGACAACAACCTCCAAAAATTTTTCTAAGCGGCCAAAGCTTTCAACCTCACCTATAACAAGGACAAGTGTGTGTTCGGGACCGCCTGACTTGCTATCCTTGGGTGTGTCGTGGAGAATGGAGTCATTGGCCCTGACCCCGACCGTATGTGCCCCCTGTTGGAACTTCCTCTTCCCAACACCCTCAGAGCCCTCAAAAGGTGCCTGGGCTTCTTTTCATATTACACCCAATGGGTCTCTAACTATGCAGACAAGGCCCGCCCCCTGGTCAAGTCCACCACATTCCCCCTCTCTGCCGAGGCCCTCACGGCCTTCAGCTGCATGAAAGGGGACATTGCCAAAGCAGCAATGCATGCGGTGGATGAGGCCATTCCCTTCCAAGTAGAGAGTGACGCCTCCGACTTTGCGCTGGCTGCTACCCTCAACCAGGCAGGAAGACCAGTGGCGTTCTTCTCCCGTACTCTTCAAGGCCCTGAAATTCAGAACTCCGCAGTGGAGAAAGAGACCCAGGCCATGGTGGAAGCTATTAGGCACTGGAGGCACTATCTCGGAAAAAAGTTCACCCTGCTGACTGACCAGCGCTCAGTTGCATTCATGTTTAGTAACCAACAGCAGAGCAAAATCAAAAATGATAAAGTTCTGAGGTGGAGAATCGAACTCTCCACCTACAACTATGACATCATGTACAGGCCTGGGAAGCTCAACGAGCCCTCCGATGCCCTATCCCGGGGAACGTGCGCCAGCGCGCAGATCGACCGGCTATACGCCCTACATGTAGATCTTTGCCACCCGGGGGTCACCCGACTTCTCCACTTCGTGAAAGCCCGGAACGACATAGGCGGGAAGAGGGATGAGGTCCTGGAGTGTGAGTTTCGGGAACTAGGCAGAAGGCTGAAGAACAGGACCTCAAGGGTGACGTTCTCAGGATTGCTGCCAGTGCTACGTGACAGTGATGGTAAGAATTGGAGGAGATGGCAGTTGAATGCGTGGCTGAGGAGTTGGTGCAGGGAGCAGGGTTTTAGATTTTTGGATCATTGGGATCTCTTCTGGGGAAGGTGGGACCTGTACAGATTGGATGGGTTGCACCTGAACTCGAGGGGGAGCAATATCCTTGCAGGTAGGTTCGCTGGCATGGTTCGGGGGGGTTTAAACTAATTTGCAAGGGGGATGGGACCCAGAGTGATAGAGCAGTGAAAGAAGTGCATGGAGTAAAGCCAGATCTAACATACAGAGAGGCTTTGAGGAAAGAGAAGCAGAATAAACGGTGTAAAGACAGTAAGGTAGAAGGGCTAAAATGTGTGTACCTCAATGTAAGAAGCATCAGGAACAAAGGTGATGAACTGAGAGCTTGGATACACACACGGAATTATGATGTAGTGGCCATTACAGAGACTTGGCTGGCACCGGGGCAGGAATGGATTCTCAATATTCCTGGATTTCAGTGCTTTAAAAGGGATAGAGAGGGCGGAAAAAGGGGAGGAGGGGTGGCATTACTGGTCAGGGATACTATTACTGCTACAGAAAGGGTGGGTAATGAGGCAGGATCCTCTTTTGAGTCAGTATGGGTGGAAGTCAGGAACAGGAAGGGAGCAGTTCCTCTACTGCGGGTATTCTATAGGCCTCCTGGTAGCAGCAGAGATACAGAGGAGCAGATTGGAGGCAGGTTTCGGAAAGGTGCAAAAATAACAGGGTTGTTATCATGGGTGACTTTAACTTCCCTAATATTGATTGGCACCTGATTAGTTCCAAGGGTTTAGATGGGGCAGAGTTTGTTAAGTGCGTCCAGGACGCATTCCTGTCACAGTATGTGGACAGGCCGACCGGGGGAATGCCATACTAGATCTAGTACTAGGTAATGAACCGGGTCAGGTCACAGATCTCTCAGTGGGTGAGCATCTGGGGGACAGTGACCACCGCTCCCTGGCCTTTAGCATTATCATGGAAAAGGACAGAATCAGAGAGGACAGGAAAATATTTAATTGGGGAAAGGCAAATTATGAGGCTATAAGGCTAGAACTTGTGGGTGTGAATTGGGATGATGTTTTTGCAGGGAAATGTACTATGGACATGTGGTCGATGTTTAGAGATCTCTTGCAGGATGTTAGGGATAAATTTGTCCTGGTGGGGAAGATAAAGAATGGTAGGGTGAAGGAACCATGGGTGACAAGTGAGGTGGAAAATCTAGTCAGGTGAAAGAAGGCAGCAGACATGAGGTTTAGGAAGCAAGGATCAGATGGGTCTATTGAGGAATATAGGAAAGCAAGAAAGGAGCTTAAGAAGGGGCTGAGAAGAGCAAGAAGGGGGCATGAGAAGGCCTTGGCGAGTAGGGTAAAGGAAAACCCCAAGGCATTCTTCAATTATGTGAAGAAAAAAAGGATGACAGGAGTGAAGGTAGGACTGATTAGAGATAAAGGTGGGAAGATGTGCCTGGAGGCTGTGGAAGTGAGCGAGGTCCTCAATGAATACTTCTCTTCGGTATTCACCAATGAGAGGGAACTTGATGATGGTGAGGACAATGTAAGTGAGGTTGATGTTCTGGAGCATGTTGATATTAGGGGAGAGGAGGTGTTGGAGTTGTTAAAATATATTAGGACGGATAAGTCCCCGGGGCCTGACGGAATATTCCCCAGGCTGCTCCACGAGGCGAGGGAAGAGATTGCTGAGCCTTTGGCTGGGATCTTTATGTCCTTGTTGTCCACGGGAATGGTACCGGAAGATTGGAGGTAGGCGAATGTTGTCCCCTTGTTCAAAAAAGGTAGTAGGGATAGTCTGGGTAATTATAGGCCAGTGAGCCTTACATCTGTGGTGGGAAAGCTGTTGGAAAAGATTCTTAGAGATAGGATCTCTGGGCATTTAGAGAATCATGGTCTGATCAGGGACGGTCAGCATGGCTTTGTGAAGGGCAGATCGTGTCTAACAAGCCAGATAGAGTTCTCTGAGAAGGTGACCAGGCATATAGATGAGGGTAGTGCAGTGGATGTGATCTATATGGATTTTAGTAAGGCATTTGACAAGGTTCCACATGGTAGGCTTATTCAGAAAGTTAGAAGGCATGGGATCCAGGGAAGTTTGGCCAGGTGGATTCAGAATTGGCTTGCCTGCAGAAGGCAGAAGGTCGTGGTGGAGGGAGTACATTCAGATTGGAGGATTGTGACCAGTGGTGTCCCACAAGGATCTGTTCTGCGACCTCTACTTTTCGTGATTTTTATTAACGACCTGGATATGGGGGTAGAAGGGTGGGTTGGCAAGTTTGCAGACGACACAAAGGTTGGTGGTGTTGTAGATAGTGTAGAGGATTGTCAAAGATTGCAGAGAGACATTAATAGGATGCAGAAGTGGGCTGAGAAGTGGCAGATGGAGTTCAACCCGGAGAAGTGTGAGGTGGTACACTTTGGAAGAACAAACTCCAAGGCAGAGTACAAAGTAAATGGCAGGATACTTGGTAGTGTGGAGGAGCAGAGGTATCTGGGGGTACATGTCCACAGATCCCTGAAAGTTGCCTCACAGGTGGATAGGGTAGTTAAGAAAGCTTATAGGGTGTTAGCTTTCATAAGTCGAGGGATAGAGTTTAAGAGTCGCGATGTAATGATGCAGCTCTGTAAAACTCTGGTTAGGCCACACTTGGAGTACTGTGTCCAGTTCTGGTCGCCTCACTATAGGAAGGATGTGGAAGCATTGGAAAGGTACAGAGGAGACTTACCAGGATGCTGCCTGGTTTAGAGAGTATGCATTATGATCAGAGATTAAGGGAGCTAGATAGAGGTGTACAAGATAATAAGAGAAATAGATAGAGTGGACAGCCAGCGCCTCTTCCCCAGGCCACCACTGCTCAATACAAGAGGACATGGCTTTAAGGTAAGGGGTGGGAAGTTCAAGGGGGATATTAGAGGAAGGTTTTTCACTCAGAGAGTGGTTGGTGCGTGGAATGCACTGCCTGAGTCAGTGGTGGAGACAGATACACTAGTGAAGTTTAAGAGACTACTAGACAGGTATACGGAGAAATTTAAGTTGGGGGCTTATATGGGAGGCAGGGTTTGAGGGTCGGCACAACATTGTGGTTCAAAGGGCCTGCACTGTGCTGTACTATTTTATGTTCTATGTTCTATGTTTAACCTGCCTTACTCCCTTGAGGAGATCAGGACGATGACCAGGGACTGCCAAGTCTGCGCAGAGTGCAAACCGCACTTCTACCGACCCGCAAAGGCACAGGCCTGAAACGTCGACTGTACCTCTTCCTAGAGATGCTGCCTGGCCTGCTGCGTTCACCAGCAACTTTGATGTGTGTTGCTTGTATTTACCCTATCCATACCCCTCATAATATTGTATACAGTACCGTGCAAAAGTCCACATGTATAGCGAGAGTGCCTAAGGCTTTTGCACAATAATGTACTAATTTTATGTACTGCACTGTACTGCTGCCACAACAAAAATTATTTCATGTGAGTGATGATACACCTGATTCTATTGTGGACTGAGAGTGGGAAGGAGGGAAGAAGAGGGGAATCATGGTTGGGAAAAGGGGAAGGGAGAGGGGAGGGAGTGGGAAGCACCAGAGAGACATTCTGTAATGATCAATAAACCAATTGTTTGGAATCAAATAACCCTGCCTGGTGTCTCAGGGCTGGGTGTGTCTGCACCTGTGCCAGCCCCTAGCCCTGGCACTCCTCTGCCACCTGTCCTACACCCCTGCCACAGCGTTCCACCATTGACATTCCCAACATCATTTGCTCCAGCCAGATTTACAAACTCACTCTCTGCTCCAGGTTGACAATACAGTATTGTGCAAAAGTCTTAGTCACCCTAACTATATATATGTGCCAAAAACTCTTAAACAGAACTGTACCCCTATCAAATATCCCTCATTCTCCTAACCTATTGGACTCTTCCCTATAACTCAGGCAACATCCTTGTAAACTTTCTCTGCACTCTTTCAGTCTTATTGATATCTTTCCTATAGGTAGGTGACCAGAACTGTACACAATACTCCAAATTAAGCCTCACCAACACCTTATACAACTTCAATATAACATCCCAACCCCTATCAATACTTTGTTTTATGAAGACCAAATGTGCTAAGTGCATGGCGGAGTGGGGATACGTCTCTAGCAAAGGAGGTGTAAAGACGCTCCTGCCCTCCGCTAGCCTGCAGGTCACCCTTGGGCAAGGTGTAGCATCTGCATAGCCCCATGATCAAGGTCACATGAAGTCATGAGAGGAGGTGGGTGGTCGTATGAGCAGCTGGTGTGTGTCACAAGTCCTGGTTATGCGACCACTGACTCCAGGCAGACAATCTCCAAAAAGTATCGATAATGTCTGGGATCACTCATCTTGTAAAGACACTGCCCTGTATAAAAAAAATTCCCAAGGACAATCATGGTCAAAGACCTTGTCACCTATGTCACATAATGATGAGTTATGTGCAAAAGCTTTGTTTGCGAGCCCGTCTACCGATGTTACCATTTTCAGGGAATTCTCAGCCACATCCCTTTGTTCTCTTGCACTCCTCAGTGCCCGATCACTCACTGTGTATGTCTTACCCTGGTTGGCACTTCCAAAGTGCAACACCTCACACTTGTTTGCATTAAATTCCATCTGCCATTTTCCCAGTTGGCCCAGATCCCTCTGCAAACTTGTACCGTTGTCACAGTGAACCCAGTTCCTCTGTCTGGCTGGGGAGATTCTCATGGTGAATCAAACACTCAGGAGAAGTGATTATGTACATTTTGGGTGAACTATTGCATTCAAACCTGTCCCCGGGGTCTAGCAGGGACAGAAATTTATTGCCGTCTTCACTTTTGCAAGTGCCAGACTCTGTTGGACAGAACAGAGGAAGGTCATTTGGAAATTCACACCTTTCAGCATTTTGGGCTGCTGTCATTTGAAGCCTTCTCTGCTGGAGAGGAACTGAAATTAATTCTTGGAACTAGACTGGACCAAGAATTCTCCACAAAACCACTTAGTGTGTTACAGAACAACATTAGAATGTTGGAAATGAACCTCACATTTAATTAAAAACCACACTGGCCGATCAAGGCAACAGGAGATTGTGGATGACATGCTGATGGTGTTGAGGATGGTGACGAAGGTTGTCCAAGCCTACAGCAGTAGACAGATCGAGTGGAAAGTTGACAGGGGCCATTTTAGAAGCAGACTCTGGTTTATTATTACTTACATCTGTCGTGAAACTTACTCAATTCCAACAAGTGGAAGGTGATTCATTCTGGGTTGTTCATTAAGGATAAGACTTACACCATAAATGAGAGAGTGCCAAAGAACGTTCGAGTTCCCTGAAAGAAGCTGAAAAAGGCAAATGGTCTGCTAGTCTTCATAGGTCTATCACAAGTAAAGCCCAACTTACAACGACAAAGATTCCTGCCACAAGAATGTATCCATTAGTAAGGACCCCATCATCCAGGCCATGCTTTCTTCTCGCTGCTGTCAACAGGAAGGAGACACAGGAGACCTAGGTCCCACACCATGGTTCAGGGACAGTTATTAGCCCTCAACCATCAGGTCCCACACCACGGTTCAGGGACAGTTATTACCCCTCAACCATCAGGTCCACACCACCAGGTTCAGGAACAGTTATTACCCCTCAACCCTCAGGTCCTACACCACCAGGTTCAGGAACAGTTATTACCCTAAACCATCAGGTCCCACACCACCAGGTTCAGGAACAGTTACTGTCCCTCAACCATCAGGTCCTACACCACCAGGTTCAGGAACAGTTATTACCCCTCAGCCCTCAGGTCCCACACCACCAGGTTCAGGAACAGTTATTACCCTGCAACCATCAGATCCCACACTACCAGGTTCAGGAACAGTTATTACCCCTCGACCATCAGATCCCACACTACCAGGTTCAGGAACAGTTATTACCCCTCAACCATCAGGTCTCACACCACCAGGTTCAGGAACAGTTATTACCCCTCAGCCATCAGGTCCCACACCACCAGGTTCAGGAACAGGTATTACCCTACAACCATCAGGTCCCACACCACCAGGTTCAGGAACAGTTATTACCCCTCAGCCATCAGGTCCCACACCACCAGGTTCAGGAATAGTTATTAGCCCTCAACCATCAGGTCCCACACCACCAGCTTCAGGAACAGTTATTATCCCTCAACCATCAGGTCTCACACCACCAGGTTCAGGAACAGTTATTACCCCTCAGCCCTCAGGTCCCACACCACCAGGTTCAGGAACAGGTATTACCCTACAACCATCAGGTCCCACACCACCAGGTTCAGGAACAGTTATTAGCCCTCAACCATCAGGTCCCACACCACCAGGTTCAGGAACAGTTATTACCCCTCAGCCATCAGGTCCCACACCACCAGGTTCAGGAACAGTTATTAGCCCTCAACCATCAGGTCCCACACCACCAGGTTCAGGAACAGTTATTATCCCTCAGCCATCAGGTCCCACACCACCAGGTTCAGGAACAGTTATTAGCCCTCAACCATCAGGTCCCACACCACCAGGTTCAGGTACTGTTATTACCCCTCAACCATCAGGTCCCACACCACCAGGTTCAGGAACAGTTATTATCGCTCAGCCATCAGGTCCCACACCACCAGGTTCAGGAACAGTTATTAGCCCTCAACCATCAGGTCCCACACCACCAGGTTCAGGTACTGTTATTACCCCTCAACCATCAGGTCCCACACCACCAGGTTCAGGAACTGTTATTACGCCTTAACCATCAGGTCCCACACCACCAGGTTCAGGAACAGTTATTACCCTACAGCCATCAGGTCTCACACCACCAGGTTCAGGAACAGTTATTACCCTACAACCATCAGGTCCCACACCACCAGGTTCAGGTACTGTTATTACCCCTCAACCATCAGGTCCCACACCACCAGGTTCAGGTACTGTTATTACCCCTCAACCATCAGGTCCCACACCACCAGGTTCAGGAACTGTTATTACGCCTTAACCATCAGGTCCCACACCACCAGGTTCAGGAACAGTTATTACCCTACAGCCATCAGGTCCCACACCACCAGGTTCAGGAACAGTTATTACCCTACAGCCATCAGGTCTCACACCACCAGGTTCAGGAACAGTTATTACCCTACAACCATCAGGTCTCACACCACCAGCTGTTTAAAACAGACAGAGTATTGTGTACAGTTCTCAAATTCATTTGTTTATCATATCTACATCAAAATATTCAGTAAAATGTGTCGTTTTAGCTTTAGATTATGAGGACACTCAGTCCTCGTTTATTGTCATTTAGAAATGAATGCATTAAAAAATGATACAATGTTCCTCCAGTATGATATCACAGAAACACAAGACAAACCAAGACTAAAACTGACAAAACCCACATAATTATAACATATAGTTCCAACAATGCAAAGCAATACCATAATTTGATAAGGGCAGACCATGGGCACGGCAAAAAAAAGTCTCAAGGTCCCGATAGCCCAACATCTCACGCAGACAGTAGAAGGAAGAAACTTCGAGCCTCTGACCGGCCCTCCAACGCTGAGCACCGAGCACCATCTCTGCTGAGCACTTTGACCCCGGCCCCAGCTGCCAAATAACAGGCAAAGCCGAGGATTCGGGGCTTCTCCTCTGGAGATTTTGGATCACACAGTAGCAGCGGCAGCGAAACAGGCATTTCAGAAGTTTCACCAGCTGTTTCTCCGTGCTGTCACGTCTGCCTCCATCAAATCAGAATTGTGCAAGGCCTCCTACTTGATAGATTACAGATATTCATCACCGGAGAGGCCGCACGTGCTGTGTCGTGCCGCCATCTTCTCCTCCTCCCGTTTGCGTTAACAACCAACAAAACATAAGGATGTGCTGGAGGCAGCCCCTTAATTTCACCACACGTTCTGAGTCCAACAAAGCAAGCCCACGGTGTTAAGCAGAACAACACAACAACGTGTATGCGTATCAGGGCCTTCTAACTCTCCAAGTACCTTGAAACCAATTAATTAGTTTTTATTGGCCTAGTCATTACTCTAATGAAAGATACATTAAGCAGAACAAACTCAAACAAACAGAAATGTGTTTATGGCCACTTTAGTGCCGCAGGCTCAAGAATTCAGATTAAAGTTGATCACGAATACATGGAAGCATACACTGTAATGTGTCATTTGCATTAACAACCAACACAGCCAAAAATGTAGTGGGGGCAGCCCACAAGTATTACCACATATTCTGGCGACATGCTCACAACGTTCAGCAGAGTAAAACTGAATGCAACAACACACAACACACCACGACACGAAACAACAATAGCAAAAACATTTCCTCCCCCCCCACCCACACACCCACACAGACCATCCTCCAACCCCCGGCCAGGCCTCCGAGTCTCCAGCGGACTCCAGGACGATGGGCCTATGATTTTTTCAATGGGCTTGAGACTCATAGGCCCAGGACTTCGGCCTTTGGACTTTCACTTCCAGACTTCTGATCTACCAAATTTCAGGCTTCAATTGTTGACATAGCTCCAGAAGAAGCCAATGATGGCAAGATGGACATGATTGCACTGGAGAGAGTGCAGAGGAGATTCACCAGGATGTTGCCTGGAAGGGAAGAGATCGGATAGGACCGGCTTGTTTTCTCTGGAGCAAAGGAGACTGAGGTGTGGTCTAAAGGAGATATACAAAATTACAAGAGGCCTAGACAGAGTGCCAGGAAATGTAGTGGAGGTTTGACCCAAAAGCAGAACAGCAGAGATAATTCAGCAGTGAATGATAACTTCAATAATAGACCGCAAAATAACAAACCACAAGGGGCTACAGACCAAGAGAGAACAGAAACCAGGAGTAGCTGGTTGATTTGATGAGTGAACAAGGACATGGCTGAGATTTGGGGTTAAATAGGCTGCAGGTACTGAGTCTGTTGTGAATGGCAGGTGAAGCAGATTAACTGGTGGGGGGTTGCCTGCGCCTGACACTGAGTGGATGGTTAGAAACTTTTTTCCCATGATGGGGACATCAAGAACAGGAAGCTATGGGTTCAAGGTGAGGGGAATGAGTTTGCATGGTGATTTGTAGGGAATGTTTTTTACATAGAGATTTGTTGATACACAAGGCCAAAAGAGCAGGTGGAATCTGACACAATCACGACATTTAAGAGATACTTAGACAGCTACTTAAGTAGACAAGCCATGGAAGGACACTTACCTGGTGTAGGGAAATGAGATTAGTATAAATGGGTCAGCATGGAGCCGATGGGCCAAAAGGCTTGTTGCCATGCTGTAGAAACTCGATGAATCTATCATTCCAAGGATGATTTTTAAAGTGAATGCTCATTGCTTCTAATGTTAATTTAGTGACCTTTGATTGATTGTCATTCCTTCTATCTAAAATCTACAGAAAAGTGAGTCACTGCACTATCTCTAATTCATGACTGTAAGTAATTAAGCAGATATTTATTTCTACAAATTCCATTGTAGTTTCTGGGATGTTAAACGCTATGAGCTGAGAGAATGGATCTGCTGAGTGAGTCTGGTGGAGCTGGTCACTGGTCGCTGGTCATATTGGACAACAGCTCTGGCATTTTGCCCCATTCTATTGTGCTCAGGCTGGCCTACGCTGTAACTTTGTCCGTGCACTCCATTATCTCTTCTCCACCAGAAGATTCCCTGCACAGAGTTGTAGACACAGCTCAGCACATCCCGCAGATCAGCCTCCCCTGTGCGGACTCTGTCTACACTTCTTGCTGTCTCAGCAGAATCATCATTCTCTCTTCTCCTCCCCCGCCCCCCCAACTGGAAGAAGATATAAAAGCCTGAAAGCATTTACTACCAGGTTCAAGGAGAGCTTCCGTCCCACTGTTACAAGACTATTGAATGGTTCTCTAGGATAATAAGGTGGAGTCTTGACCTCACAATCTACCTTGTTATGGTCTTACACTGTATTGTCTGCCCACACTGCACTTTCTCTGTACCTGAAGCTCCATATCCCACATTCTGGTATTGACTTACCTCGTTCTACCTCAATGCCCTGGGTAATCATCTGATCTGTATGAACAGTATGCAAGATTGGTGTTTCACTGTGTCTCAGTACCGGTGACAATAATAAACCAGTTTGCCAATTTACCAATCAAAGGGGAAATACTCTGGCTGCTGGAGATCTGAAGTGTAAACAGAAAGTGCTGGGGATTTCTGATGAATGATTATCTACCTGAAACTAATTTCCTCTCCACAAACCTCTGCCTGATCCATCAAATGTCCTCTGTTTTATATTAATGGTTTATTTATTTATTTATTTTTAATATATTTATTTAGAGGTACAGCATGGAACAAGCCCTTCAGCCACTAGTAACCACTAGTAACTAGGCACGCCACTAGTAACCCACCAATTTAACCCTAGGCTAGTCACAGGACAATTTACAATCAGCAATTAACCTACCAAATGGTAAATCTTTGAACTCTGGGAGGAAACAGAGCACCCAGAGGAAACTTATACCTGTACATTCCATGGGGAGAATATGCATTTATTGGTTCTAGTCCGCATCTCAAAATCTTTGGGGGTGGTGACAAATACCAATTTCTGCCTGTCTTTGTCTAAGTGTCCCTTTATCAGCCTTGACTCCTTTCTGGATAATACCACAGACCCTCCCTGCACCAGAGGAAATGGTTTACCTGTTCACCCCAACAACTGACTGAATCATCTGAATCTCATCTACACCCCCGGTGTCTACAATTAGAGATGGAAACCAGAGATTATTCATAAGAATTCCAATAGAACATTAGTGGCTTGGGCAAGCAACAGCACAAGGTGTAACGTAAGCCCCCCATAAATTTCTCCATTCTCATCTTAAACTTAAGCCATGGCTGACAAGGGAAATCAAAGACAAAGAGTGGGCTTATAATAGAGCAAAGTCTAGTGGGAAGTTAAAGGATTGGGAAGCTTTTAAAAACCAGCAGACGACAACTGAAAAAGTGCTAAAGAGGTAAAAGATGGAATACAAAGGTAAGCTAGCCAATAATATTAAAGTGGATATCAAATATTTCCTTGGATATATGAAGAGTAAAAGAGTAGTGAGTGTAAATATCGGATCACTGGAAAACTATGCTGGACAGGTAGCTATGGGGGACATGTAAGTGGCAGACTAACTGAATAACTATTTTGCATTAGGCAGAATGCCAGAAGTTCGAGAGTGTCAGGGTCAGAAGTGTGTGAAGTTGCTATTACTAGGGAGAAGGTTCTTGGGAAACTGAAAGGTCTAAAGGTAGATAATTACCTAAACCAGATTGTCTACACCCCAGAGTTCTGGAAAGAGGTGGCTGGAGAGATCGTGGAGGTACCAGTAGTAATGTTTCAAGAATCCATAGATTCTGGCATGGTTCCAGCGGGACTGGAAAATTGAAAATCTCATTCCACTCTTCAAGAAGGGAGAGAGGCAGAAGAAAGGAAATTACAGGGCAGTTAGTCTGGGCTCGGTGGTTGGGAAGATGTTGGAGTCGATTGTTTAGGATGTGGTTTTGGGGTACTTGGAGACACATGATAAAATAGGCTGAAGTCAGCATGGTTTCCTCAAAGGAAAACTTTGCTTGAAAAATCTGTTGGAATTATTTGACTAAATAACAAGCAGGATGGACAAAAGAGAGTGTAGTGTACCTGGATTTTCATAAGACATTCGACAAGGTGCCACACATGAGACTGGGTCTGAAGGGAGTGGATGAGCCATGATGAAATAGCGGAACTGACACACGTCATGAAATTTGTAGTTTTGTAGCAGTGGTACTTTGCTATATATAAAAATTCTAAGTTACAATAACAAATATTAACAAGGTTAGTGTAAAAAGAGAGCAAAATACTTCGGCAGTGTTCATGGGTTTGTGGAATCTTCAGAAGGCTGAAGGTGGAGGAGAAGAAGCTGTTTCTAAAACATTGAGTGAGTGCCTTCATGGGTCAATAACTCTCGAAAATCAAGGTTCTCTAAACCATATAACCATATAACAATTACAGCACGGAAACAGGCCATCTCGGCCCTTCTAGACCATGCTGAACTCTTACTCTCACCTAGTCCCACCCACCTGCACTCAGCCCATAACCCTCCATTCCTTTCCTGTCCTGCCTCAACCACTTCTGCTGGAAGCTCGTTCCACACAGCTACCACTCTCTGAGTAAAGAACTTCCCCCTCATGTTACCCCTAAACTTTTGCCCTTTAACTCTCAACTCATGTCCTCTTGTTTGAATCTCCCCCACTCTCAATGGAAAAAGCCTATCCATGTCAACTCTATCTATCCCCCTCATAATTTTAAATACCTCTATCAAGTCCCCCCTCAACCTTCTACTCTCCATAGAATAAAGACCCAATTTGTTCAACCTTTCTCTGTAACTTTGGAGATGAAACCCAGGTAACATTCTAGTTAATCTTCTCTGTACTCTCTCAATTTTGTTGACATCTTTCCTATAATTCAGTGACCAGAACTGTACACAATACTCCAAATTTGGCCTCACCAATGCCTTGTACAATTTCAACATTACTTCCCAACTCCTATACTCAATGCTTTGATTAATAAAGGCCAGCATCCCAAAAGCTTTCTTCACCACCCTATTCACATGAGATTCCACCTTCAGGGAACTATGCACCATTATTTCTAAATCCCTCTGTTCTACTGCATTCTTCAATGCCCTACCATTTACCATGTATGTCCTATTTTGTTTAGTCCTACTAAAATGTAGCACCTCACATTTATCAGCATTAAACTCCATCTGCCATCTTTCAGCCCACTCTTCTAACTGGCCTAAATCTCTCTGCAAGCTTTGAAAACCTACTTCATTATACACAACTCCACCTATCTTAGTATCATCTGCATACTTACTAATCCAATTTACCACCCCATTATCCAGATCATTAATATATATGACAAACAACATTGGACCTAGTACAGATCCCTGAGGCACATGACTAGACACCGGCCTCCTATCTGACAAACAGTTATCCACCACTACTCTCTGGCATCTCCCATCCAGCCACTGCTGAATCCATTTTACTACTTCAATATTAATACCTAACGATTGAACCTTCCTAACTAACCTTCTGTGTGGAACCTTATCAAAGGTCTTACCGAAGTCCATATAGACAACATCCACTGCTTTACCCTTGTCAACTTTCCTAGTAACCTCTTCAAAAAATTCAATAAGATTTGTCAAACATGACCTTCCACGCAAAAAATCCATGTTGACTGTTCTTAATCAGACCCTGTCTATCCAGATAATTATATATACCATCTCTAAGAACACTTTCCATCAATTTACCCAACACTGACGTCAAACTCACAGGCCGATAATTGCTAGGTTTACTCTTCAAACCCATTTTAAACAAAGGAACAACATGAGCAATACGCCAATCCTCCAGCACCATCCCCGTTTCTAATGACATTTGAAATATTTCTGCCAGAGCCCCTGCTATTTCTACACTAATTTCCCTCAAGGTCCTAGGGAATATCCTGTCAGGACCCGGAGACTTATCCGCTTTTATATTCCTTAAAAACACCAGCACTTCCTCTTCTTTAATCATCATAGTTTCCATAACTACCCTACTTGTTTCCCTTACCTTACACAATTCAATATCCTTCTCCTTAATGAATACTGAAGAAAAGAAATTGTTCAAAATCTCCCCCATCTCTTTTGGCTCCACGCATAGCCATCCACTCTGATTCTCTAAGGGACCAATTTTATCCCTCACTTTTATCCCTCACTCAATTTTATCCTTTTGATATTAATATAACTGTAGAAACCCTTTGGATTTATTTTCACCTTACTTGCCAAAGCAACCTCATATCTTCTTTTAGCTTTTCTAATTTCGTTCTTAAAATTCTTTTTATGTTCTTTATATTCCTCGAGTACCTCATTTACTCCATGCTGCCTATATTTATTGTAGATCTTTCTTTTTTTCCCGAGACCCTTCGTCAGGACTAACTGAAGGAAGAGTGAGTAAGGGATTTGAAAGCTGGAGGGGGAGGGGGAGATGCAAAATGATAGGAGAAGACAGGAGGGGGAGGGATGGAGCCGAGAGCTGGACAGGTGATAGGCAGAAGGGGATACGAGAGGATCATGGGACAGGAGGTCCGGGAAGAAAGATGGGGGGGGGGTGACCCAGAGGATGGGCAAGAGGTATATTCAGAGGGACAGAGGGAGAAAAAGGAGAGTGAGAGAAAGAATGTGTGCATTAAAAAGAGTAACAGATGGGGTACGAGGGGGAGGTGGGGCCTAGCGGAAGTTAGAGAAGTCAATGTTCATGCCATCAGGTTGGAGGCTACCCAGACGGAATATAAGGTGTTGTTCCTCCAACCTGAGTGTGGCTTCATCTTTACAGTAGAGAAGGCCGTGGATAGACATGTCAGAATGGGAATGGGATGTGGAATTAAAATGTGTGGCCACTGGGAGATCCTGCTTGCTCTGGCGGACAGAGCGTAGATGTTCAGCAAAGCGGTCTCCCAGTCTGCGTCGGGTCTCACCAATATATAAAAGGCCACATCGGGAGCACCGGACGCAGTATATCACCCCAGTCGACTCACAGGTGAAGTGATGCCTCACCTGGAAGGACTGTTTGGGGCCCTGAATGGTGGTAAGGGAGGAAGTGTAAGGGCATGTGTAGCACTTGTTCCGCTTACACGGATAAGTGCCAGCAGGGAGATCAGTGGGGAGGGATGGGGGGGACGAATGGACAAGGGAGTTGTGTAGGGAGCGATCCCTGCGGAATGCAGAGAGAGGCGGGGAGGGAAAGATATGCTTAGTGGTGGGATCCCGTTGGAGGTGGCGAAAGTTACGGAGAATAATATGTTGGACCCGGAGGCTGGTGGGGTGGTAGGTGAGGACCAGGGGAACCCTATTCCTAGTGGGGTCGTGGGAGGATGGAGTGAGAGCAGATGTACGTGAAATGGGGGAGATGCGTTTAAGAGCAGAGTTGATAGTGGAGGAAGGGAAGCCCCTTTCTTTAAAAAATGAAGACATCTCCCTCGTCCTAGAATGAAAAGCCTCATCCTGAGAGCAGATGCGGCGGAGATGGAGGAATTGCGAGAAGGGGATGGCGTTTTTGCAAGAGACAGGGTGAGAAGAGGAATAGTCCAGATAGTTGTGAGAGTCATTTATTTTCACCTTACTTGCCAAAGCAACCTCATATCTTCTTTTAGCTTTTCTAATTTCGTTCTTAAAATTCTTTTTACGTTCTTTATATTCCTCGAGTACCTCATTTACTCCATGCTGCCTATATTTATTGTAGATATTTCTTTTTTTCCCGAACCAAGTTTCCAATATCCCTTGACAACCATGGCTCTCTCAAACTTTTAACCTTTCCTTTCAACCTGACAGGAACATAAAGATTCTGTACCCTCAAAATTTCACCTTTAAATGACCTCCATTTCTCTATTACATCCTTCCCATACAACAAATTGTCCCAATCCACTCCTTCTAAATCCTTTCACATCTCCTCAAAGTTAGCCTTTCTCCAATCAAAAATCTCAACCCTGGGTCCAGTCCTATCGTTCTCCATAATTATATTGAAACTAATGGCATTGTGATCACTGGACCTGAAGTGCTCCCCAACACAAACCTCCGTCACCTGATCTATCTCATTCCCTAACAGGAGATCCAACACTGCCCCTTCTCTAGATACCTACAGTACCTCCTTGTCCTTTATTCTGACAGGAACATGAAAGTTTTGTATTCTCAAAATGTCACTTCTGAAGACTTCCCACTTACCAAGTACACCTCTGCCAGAAAACAGCCTGTCCCAAACAGCACTTGTCAGAAAACAGCCTGTCCCAAACTGCACTTGTCAGATCCTTTCTGATACTGTACCTTTCAAATTGACTTTTCTCCAATTTAGAATCTAAACTGATGTCCAGACCCCACAGTTACCTTAAAATTAATGGCATTATCATCACTTTGTGTCTGTTTTGTTTTGTAAATAAACAGTTAACCTACTTACTGGTAAAGAGTGTCTTCTGTTCCCACTGACTGAAACCGCAAACCTAGCTTCCCACATTTGGCCAGGTGGGGCTCATTAGCCGTGGTTGGCAGCTCATTGAGGAGAAGGAAAACTCTGATCTCAAACCTCCTCTGCCTTGCAGCTGTACCCACTCTTGGGGAAGGATTCAGGAGTAAACCCCAAGAAAATATGCAGAGCTGGAGTCCCTAGGTCGGTAGGCTGTCTAAGTCGATACTCAAGCCAGGGCAGTACGATATGGAGAACTGGCTGTTGCTCATGAGTAGGCTCCCCTCTCTAACAGCCGATGAATCCAAAGGAACAGCAGAGACCGATACAGTTTGGCACCACCGGTGCTGCAGGAGTTGTCAGTCAGCGTTGATATCAATGTGGGACTGGTTTAGGAAGATTTTTCCTCGGGGTTTACTCCTGAAGCCTTCCAATGAGTGGGTATAGCCAGAAGGCAGCGGAGGTTTGATATCAGTGCTTTCCTTCTCCGAGATGAGCTGCCAACCATGGTTGATGATCCCCATCTGCCTGAAGCGACTGGTTTTAAGGTGCCAGTAACCTGTCTTTTCCCTGTCTCCTGTCAGTAAAAATGGATCTGTCAGGCTTAGTGGCTAAGCCACATGTGACGGCCAGGGGCTGGACTTGGTTGGAAAAGACAGTTCCTGTATTGTAACGTTCAATGTTCTTTTCTTTCTCTCTCACCTTAAATCCCCCTGGTCTACCTTTAAACAACCTTATATGGGAAACAGGCACTTAATATCTCCACTATCTTTGTCTCTCGTAACCTTATACATGCCTACTGCATGTTGTCCAGGCCTTGCTGTGTACAGGCGTGTTGTCCAGATTTTGAGTTATACAGGTATGTTGTCCAGGTTTTGACATATACAGGCATGTTATAAGGTCATGACGTGTGCAGCCATGTTGTCCAGGTTTTGACGTGTGCAGGCGTGGGTTTCTTCATGGTTCGAGGAGCTTTAAACAGAGCTGAAGGCTGTGCATCAACAATGGACATCCTTGACCTTACCAATTATGAAAAGTGAATTGTGAAACAGCTGGATGGAATGAGCACAGATGTCCCTGAACCCAGGTCCTTGGGCTGATATGGTACAATCGACCCCATCAAACACCTTCTTTATGAAAACACAAAACACCGTGGAAGCAGAAAATCTGGAATAATGCCAGGAAATGCCAGAAATTCTCAATAGGTCAACAGCCTGTGTGTAGAAAAGAACCTGAACTGTTAATAATTTCAATTTGGGTTGGGAAAACTTAAAGTCTGGCTTTGTTTGTCACTGGTGCTGTTCATGAGAACATTGAAACATGCAGTGAAATGCACTGCGAAAAAGGTGTCTCCCTAACCCGTATGCCTTTGGACTGTGGGGTGAAGCTGGAGCACCTGCAGGAAGCCCACAGGGTGATGAGGAGAATGGACAGACAGCAGCGGGAATCAAACCGCAATCCGTGATGCTTGGCACGGTAAAGCAATCGCTGCCGTTCTGCCCACTTGAAGGTAAGTGGGCTCTGGTTTAAGATGTAGGGAAAGGGGAGGAAAAGAACAAAGACTCTTACTGCCGGAAGATTAAACATCAACTCTGTTCGCAAATACAATACTGTGCAAAAGTCTGAGGCTGGGGTGCCTAAGGGTTTTGCACAGTACTGTATTTATCTACGTGGAGCAACTTAGTAAACCTGCCAGGAGCAAAGGATGGCGAGGGTGGGGCATCGTGGGAGGAGTTAAGTGGCAGAGAAGGACGGCCAGGGGCGGGGGATGGTGCGGATGCAGACACACCCCCCTGAGACACCAGGCAGGGTTACTTGATTCCAAACAATTGGTTTATTGATCATTACAGAATGTCTCTCTGGTGCTTCCCACTCCCTCCCCTCTCCCTTCCCCTTTTCCCAACCATGATTCCCCTCTCCCCGCCCCCTTCCCACTCTCTGTCCACAATACAGACCCATGTCAGAATCAGGTTTATCATCACTCATATATGTCATGAAAATTTGTTTCTTTTTGTGGCAGCAGTGCACTGCCAAACATGAAATTACTACAATACCAGGCAGAGGTCTTAGGTACCCTAGCTATCTCTGTGCCTAAGACTTTTACACAATACTGTACATTTACATGTGTTCAGAGTTTGCTGTAGTGTGTTGGTCAGAGTGCAACAATGCAACAAAAACAACAACATTCAAAATTATAAAGAAAGAATTATTTAAAATAAAGTTAAAGTCTTCTGGTAAATCTGAACAGGTGGAGCAGTATTTGTGGAGAGTCGATGTTTCAGGTCAATATTTTTATCTGGACTGAGAAACAAATTTATCTGGAAATTTCCAAAGGAAGTTCTTCCTTGGTGCCATGTTTAACTTCAGCCTGTGAAGGAATATCTATGTATTCCTCATTTCCTCTGTTTTAAGGTTAGACCACTCAGAGTGGCTAATTTTAATTGCTTCCGCTTCCTCTGTACTTGCTGAGCTATTTGACACTCGATGCACTCCATCCACTGCCGGATGTCGGGAAATACAGTGCCAACGAGATGCCAGATTTCAAGAGATACAGAGCCAACGAGATGCCGGATGAGCGATAGAGCAGTGAAAGAAGTGCATGGAGTAAAGCCAGATCTAACATACAGAGAGGCTTTGAGGAAAGAGAAGCAGAATAAACAGTGTAAAGACAGTAAGGTAGAAGGGCTGAAATGTGTGTACCTCAATGCAAGAAGCATCAGGAACAAAGGTGATGAACTGAGAGCTTGGATACATACATGGAATTATGATGTAGTGGCCATTACAGAGACTTGGCTGGCACCAGGGCAGGAATGGATTCTCAATATTCCCGGATTTCAGAGCTTTAAAAGGGATTGGGGGGGGGGTGGAATGGGGAGGAGGGGTGGCATTACTGGTCAGGGATACTATTACAGCTACAGAAAGGATGGGTAATGTAGCAGGATCCTCTTTTGAGTCAATATGGGTGGAAGTCAGGAACAGGAAGGAAGCAGTTACTCTATTGGGAGTATTCTATAGGCCCCCTGGTAGCAGCAGAGATACAGAGGAGCAGATTGGGAGGCAGATTTTGGAAAGGTGCAAAAATAACAGGGTTGTTATCATGGGTGACTTTAACTTCCCTAATATTGATTGGCACCTGATTAGTTCCAAGGGTTTAGATGGGGCAGAATTTGTTAAGTGTGTCCAGGGTGGATTCCTGTCACAGTATGTGGACAGGCCGACCAGGGGGAATGCCATACTAGATCTAGTACTAGGTAATGAACCAGGTCAGGTCACAGATCTCTCAGTATAATTATCATGGAAAAGGATAGAATCAAAGAGGACAGGAAAATTTTTAATTGGGGAAAGGCAAATTATGAGGCTATAAGGCTAGAACTTGTGGGTGTGAATTGGGATGATGTTTTTGCAGGGAAATGTACTATAGACATGTGGTCGATGTTTAGAGATCTCTTGCAGGATGTTAGGGATAAATTTGTCCCGGTGAGGAAGATAAAGAATGGTAGGGTGAAGGAACCATGGGTGACAAGTGAGGTGGAAAATCTAGTCAGGTGGAAGAAGGCAGCATACATGAGGTTTAGGAAGCAAGGATCAGATGGGTCTATTGAGGAATATAGGAAAGCAAGGAAGGAGCTTAAGAAGGGGCTGAGAAGAGCAAGAAGGGGGCATGAGAAGGCCTTGGCAAGTAGGGTAAAGGAAAACCCCAAGGCATTCTTCAATTATGTGAAGAAAAAAAGGATGACAGGAGTGAAGGTAGGACCGATTAGAGATAAAGGTGGGAAGATGTGCCTGGAGGCTGTGGAAGTGAGCGAGGTCCTCAATGAATACTTCTCTTCGGTATTCACCAATGAGAGGGAACTTGATGATGGTGAGGACAATATGAGTGAGGTTGATGTTCTGGAGCATGCTGATATTAAGGGAGAGGAGGTGTTGGAGTTGTTAAAATACATTAGGACAGATAAGTCCCCGGGGCCTGACGGAATATTCCCCAGGCTGCTCCACGAGGCGAGAGAGGAGATTGCTGAGCCTCTGGCTAGGATCTTTATGTCCTCGTTGTCCACGGGAATGGTACCGGAGGATTGGAGGGAGGCGAATGTTGTTCCCTTTTTCAAAAAGGTAGTAGGGATAGTCCGGGTAATTATAGAACAGTGAGCCTTATGTCTGTGGTGGGAAAGCTGTTGGAAAAGATTCTTAGAGATAGGATCTATAGGCATTTAGAGAATCATGGTCTGATCAGGGACAGTCAGCATAGCTTTGTGAAGGGCAGATCGTGTCTAACAAGCCTGATAGAGTTCTTTGAGGAGGTGACCAGGCATACAGATGAGGGTAGTGCAGTGGATGTGATCTATATGGATTTTAATAAGGCATTTGACAAGGTTCCACACGGTAGGCTTATTCAGAAAGTTAGAAGGCATGGGATCCAGGGAAGTTTGGCCAGGTAAATTCAGAATTGGCTTGCCTGCAGAAGGCAGAGGGTGGTGGTGGAGGGAGTACATTCAGATTGGAGGATTGTGACTAGTGGTGTCCCACAGGGATCTGTTCTGGGACCTCTACTTTTCGTGATTTTTATTAACGACCTGGATGTGGGGGTAGAAGGGTGGGTTGGCAAGTTTGCAGACGACACAAAGGTTGGTGGTGTTGTAGATAGTGTAGAGGATTGTCAAAGATTGTAGAGAGACATTGATAGGTTGCAGAAGTGGGCTGAGAAGTGGCAGATGGAATTCAAGCCGAGAAGTGTGAGGTGGTACACTTTGGAAGGACAAACTCCAAGGCAGAGTACAAAGTAAATGGTAGGATACTTGGTAGTGTGGAGGAGCAGAGGGATCTGGGGGTACATGTCCACAGATCCCTGAAAGTTGCCTCACAGGTGGATAGGGTAGTTAAGAAAGCTTATGGGGTGTTAGCTTTCATAAATCGAGGGATAGAGTTTAAGAGTCGCAATGTAATGATGCAGCTCTATAAAACTCTCGGTAGGCCACACTTGGAGTATTGTGTCCAGTTCTGGTCACCTCACTATAGGAAGGATGTGAAAGCATTGGAAAGGGTACAGAGATTTACCAGGATGCTGCCTGGTTTAGAGAGTATGCATTATGATCAGAGATGAAGGGAGCTAGGGCTTTACTCTTTGGAGAGAAGGAGGATGAGAGGAGACATGATAGAGGTGTACAAGATAATAAGAGGAATAGATGGAGTGGATAGCCAGCGCCTCTTCCCCAGGACACCACTGCTCAATACAAGAGGACATGGCTTTAAGGTAAGGGGTGGGAAGTTCAAGGGGGATATTAGAGGAAGGTTTTTTACTCAGAGTGGTTGGTGCGTGGAATGCACTGCCTGAGTCAGTGGTGGAGGCAGATACACTAGTGAAGTTTAAGAGACTACTAGACAGGTATATGGAGGAATCTAAGGTGGGGGCTTATATGGGAGGCAGGGTTTGAGGGTCGGCACAATCATTGTGGGCCAAAGGGCCTGTACTGTGCTGTACTATTCTATGTTCTATGTTCTATGTCCGGAAATGTAGTGCCAATGAGATGCCGGATGTCGTGAGATGCAGTGCCAACGAGATGCCGGATGTAGGGAAATGCAGTGCCAATGAGATGCCGGATGTCGTGAGATGCAGTGCCAATGAGATGCTGGATGTCAGGAAATGCAGAGCCAACGAGATGATAAAAAGCAGGAATCAAGCAGATAGCCAGACAATTATTCCAATTATTCCCAGGGGAGAAATAGATAATACCAGTGGGCCTCATTACAGGAAGAATGTGGAAGCTTTGGGGAGGCTGCAGAGGAGATTTACCAGGATGCCTCCTGGATAAGAGAGCAGCTCTAATGAGGATAAGCTGAATGAGCGAGGGTTTTTCTCTTCAGAGTAAAGGAGGATGAGAGGTGATCTGACAGAGGTGTACAAGATGAGAAGAGGCATCGATCAAATCGATAGTCAGAGACTTTTTCTAAGGATGGAAATGGCGAGGGAATAATTTGACGGTGATTAGGGAGGTAATTAAAGGTAGTTTTTTTTACGCAGAGTGGTTGGTGCTGTAAAGCAGTGCCAGCAGTGGGTGGTGGAACGCACTGCCAGTGGCAGTGGTGGTGGTCCAGGCAGGTACATTCGGGAGACTTAAGAGTCCCTTAGTTAGGCACGTGGATGAAAGAAAAGTGGATAGTTGTGTGGGAGGAATGGTTAGGGTGATCTTAGCATAGGTTAAAAGTTTGTCACAGCACTGTGGGCCAGAAGGCTTGTACTTGCTGGACTGTTCTATGTCCTATTTCCTATGTCCTATGTTCTGTTCTATGTCCATTGTCCTATGTCCTAAGTTCTATGTCCTATGTTCTGTTCTATGTCCATTGTCCTATGTCCTAAGTTCTATGTCCTATGTTCTGTTGTATGTCCTATGTTCTATGTCCTATGTTCTGTTCTATGTCCTATGTTCTGTTGTATGTCCTATGTTCTGTTCTATGTTCTATGTTCTGTTTGACGTTCTATGTTCTGTATAAGCTCCCACAAACATCTACTACAAACAAGACTGTAAGATAATGAATACTGCTCTGGCATATTCAAATAGGTGCCACAGTACTGCAGTGGTTATCATGATGCTATTACAGGTTGGGGCATCGGAAAACACAGTTCAGTCCCAGCGTTATCTGTACATTGTTAGTACATCATCCTCGTGGAATGTGTGGGTTTCCTCCAGGTGCTCCAGTTTCCTCCCACAGTCCAAAGACATAGCAGTTAGAAGGTTAATGTGTCATTGTAAATTGTCCCGTGATTAGGTTAGGGTCTGGACGGCGCAGCTCGAAGGGCCGGAAAAGCCTGTTCCACCTTAGTGTCTCTAAATGAAAAATATAAAGTATTCAACACCCATTTGACTGGGAACTCCACCTTCCACCTGCTGCATCTGATCTGGAGCCTGGAGCCCAGTGTCGGCAACTCGAAGGGTCTGGGGCTAAGGATCATCGGTTGGAGGCCTGGAGGTCTCTGCTAAAGTGTGTGTGTGTGTGTGTGTGTGTGTGTAAGTGAGCGTGTGTGTGTGTGTGTGTGTTTCTGTGTGTCTGTGTCTGTGTGTTTGTGTCTGTGTCTGTGTTGAAGTGTGGATGTGTGCGTGTGTAAGTGTGTGTCTGTGTGTGTGTGTGTGTGTGTGTATGTGTGCGTGTGTGAGTGTGTCTGTGTGTATGTGTGCGTGTGTAAGTGTGTATGTGTGTGTGTGTGTGTAAGTGTGTGTCTGTGTCTGTGTTGGAGTGTGTATGTGTGCGTGTGTGTGTGTGTGTGTGTGTGTGTGTGTGTGTTTCTGTGTGTCTGTGTGTGTGAGTGTGTGTATGTGTGTGTGTGTGTGTAAGTGTGTGTCTGTGTCTGTGTTGGAGTGTGTATGTGTGCGTGTGTGTGTGTGTGTGTGTGTGTGTGTTTCTGTGTGTCTGTGTGTGTGAGTGTGTGTATGTGTGTGTGTGTAAGTGTGTGTGTGTCTGTGTGTGTGAGTGTGTGTATGTGTGTGTGTATGTGTGTGAGTGTGTGTGTGTGTTTCTGTGTGTCTGTGTGTGTGTGTGTGTGTGTGTGTGTGTGTAAGTGTGTGTGTGTCTGTGTTGGAGTGTGTGTATGTGTGTGTGTGTAAGTGTGTGTGTGTGTGTAAGTGTGTGTGTTTCTGTGTGTCTGTGTGTGTGAGTGTGTGTATGTGTGTGTGTATGTGTGTGAGTGTGTGTGAGTGTGTGTGTGTGTAAGTGTGTGTGTGTGTGTGTGTTTCTGTGTGTCTGTGTGTGTGTGTGAGTGTGTGTGTGTGTGTAAGTGTGTGTGTGTCTGTGTTGGAGTGTGTGTCTGTGTGTGTGAGTGTGTGTATGTGTGTGTGTGTGTGTGTGTGTGTGTGTCTGTGTGTATGTGTGCGTGTGTGAGTGTGTGTGTTGGTGTGTGTGTCTGTGTGTAAGTGTGTGAGTGTCTGTGTTGGAGTGTGTGTCTGTGTGTGTATGTGTGCGTGTGTGAGTGTGTGTGAGTGTGTGTATGTGTGTGTGTGTGTGTCTGTGTTGGAGTGTGTGTATGTGTGCGTGTGTGAGTGTGTGTGTGAGTGTGTGTATGTGTGTGTGTGTGTGTGTCTGTGTTGGAGTGTGTGTATGTGTGCGTGTGTGAGTGTGTGTGTGTGTTTCTGTGTGTATGTGTGCGTGTGTGAGTGTGTGTGTGTGTTTCTGTGTGTGTGAGTGTGTGTGTGGGTTGTATGGGACAGTCTGTTTTGTTGTTGTTTGTGTTGTTCTGTTGAACACTGTGGACATGCTGTGTCAGCACCAGAATCTATGGTGACACTTGTGAGCTGCCCCCAGCGCATCCTCGAGATGTGAGTCGTTAACACAAATGATGCATTTCACTGGACGTTTTGCAGTAGATGTGATAAATAAGTAAATCAGATTCTGAATCTGACATCTGAAAGAAGGCAGAAACCAGACTTCAGGTGGAACTCACAGCTCAGGCAGCGCCTGGGGAGAGAAATGGACAGATTGTGAGTCTTCAGCATGTGATAGTCTTGACCGGAAAAGTCAAATGTCCATCTCCCTCCACAGAGTGGCATCTGCACTCTCCTGTGCCTTGCTGAAGGTGCCAGCTGTCAGATCTTGGCCGGCGTGCCTCCTGCACTGACTTCTACTTCAAACGTTACCTGCGTCTGTAAGATGGCCTGAGATGTGCTGGGCTGCATCAGAGGCATCGCTTGGGTTCAGGGACGGTGTCTTCCACACTGTTTGACTGCAGTACACTGGTTCGCAGGTTGGAGTTCCCAGAGCCAGGCCTTGGTCCAATGACAAGATGTCCATGGACATGTGGAGACAGTTGCAATAATGACCAGGATTTGGTGCCACTGTAATCAGAATTAGTTTTAATATCACCGCCATGTGTCATGAAATTTGTTAACTTAGTAGTAGCAGTTCAATGTAATACATGATAATACAGAAAGTTAAAAATAAATGAATAAATTACAGAACGTATATATGTGTATACTAAAAAGTTAAATCAAAATTAGTGCAAAAACAGAAATCATATACAAAGAAGAGTGAGGTAGTGTCCAAAGATTCAATGTCCATTCAGGAATCGGATGGCAGAGGAGAAGAAGCTGTTCCTGAATTACTGAGTGTGTGCCTTCAGGCTTCTGTACCTCCAACCCGATGGTAACAGTGAGAAGAGGGCATGTCCTGGCTAATGGAGGTCCTTAATAATGGGTGCCGCCTTTCTGAGGCGCTGCTCCTAGAAGATGTCCTGGATACTGCAGAGTCTAGTATCCAAGATAGGGCTGAGTAATTTTATAATTATCTGTTGCTTCTTTCAATCCTGTGCAGTACCCCACCCCACCCCCCATACCAGACAATGATGCAGCTGGTCAGAATCGATGATGACTGACCAACTCTATCCCGGATGCCATTGATACCAGACCAACCCCTGTCCACTTTGAGACCCTGGTCCTTTGGCCACTGGACTTCCAGCATCTGGTCAAACCAATCAGTGAATGAGTCTTCTCTGTTCGCCCTTCTGCCCATCTCACAGTTCCGTTCTGGGTTGGACATGTGTTAGGGTTGCTCCTGCTGACACTGCCCAGCCCACACATGCAGGCACCTCCCAGTCTCCACCCAGCCAACAGGATTCACCTACTGCTGATTCCAGACACATTGCCTGCAGCCTATTTAACCCACATTCTCATCCACAGTCCTTGTTCTCTCATTGAACCAGCTAGCCTCAACTCCGAGCCTTCGCTCTCCCTGCCTAAAGTTTACCTTGTTGCCTGTCGTGGTTAGTTTCTCTTCGCTCTTGTTCTGTGGCCCCTCGTGGCTTGTTACTTTGTGGTCTAGTATTAAAATTATCACTCACACTGAGTTGGCTCTGCTGCTTTGATCTTGGGTCATTTCCTGACCTACAAGTGTGGAAAGACTGAAGGCCTCCCACCTCCCTGTCCCCTCCCCTCTCCTGGGGCGTTTCTCGGCATTGATGTAGACCAGCCGGGGTCTGACCGCGGCCCCTTCGGTTAATGGTAGGTGTCAGTGGCATAAAACAGCTTGGCAACCTTTTGGGAAGGGTTCGCCCATAAGACACGGAGCAGAATTAGGCCATTTGGCCCGTCGAGTCTGCTCAGCCATTCCATCGGGCTGATTTATTATCCCTCTCAACCCCATTCTCCTACCTTCTCCCCGTAATCTCTGACGCGCTTACTAACCAAGAATGAGATCCTCAAGCCCCGCACCAGGGTGATACTGGAGAAACAGTAAAGGACGAAAGGTCTCCTACGGGGTTTGGGGCAGACGTGGACTGGTCGGGAAATGGGCAGGCACCCGGACGCCAGCTGATCCCCCAGAGAAGGCGAGTGGGGTAAGGGGCGGGCCGTCAGTTGGACCGGCTCCCGGCACCGACGCTAGCGGGGTGACCGGTGTGCATCTCTGTCTCCAGCCTCGCCTTGGCGGGCGGGCAGCGCCGGAGCCGCGACACGGTCGTGTGGGCTGAGCTCTGCCGGAGAGGGTATTCGTGTGGGATTCCCCCCGCCCACCCCCTGCCACGGACGGGCAGAGGGGAACAGCGTTACCGCAGGAGGGTGTGAACTGGGAAAATATATATTTAAACACCCCTCCCTCCGGAGCAGAGGAGGCAAACTGCGCGGACTGAGTTGGAGCGTGTTACTCGTCCCTTTACTGCGGATCCCTCGCGTTACCCAGTGCGCGCAGGAGCGGCGAGAGACCGGTAGCTCGGCCACCGTCTGGCAATGCCACGGGCTGTGGGGATGAGCGTGAGGCGACCGCCGGCGGGGACGCGGGCACCGAGTGCCCGTGGAAGGAGCCTCTCCGTCTGAACGGAGCAGAGAACGCGCGGTGGCGGCGGCGGCGGCGGCGGCCGGACCAGTGAGTCGCGCCGCTCGGTAGAGGAAGCCTCCCGCAGTTCAGCAGTCCCGGGGAGGCGCCCTTTCCCCAGCCCCGCTCCCCGGCTCCGCGGTGTTATGTTGGAGTTACAGCGTCCCGAGAACGGCCGAGCAACCGGGGTAAGTGACGGTCATCTGGGAAGGTGAGGGTCCTTGTGGGGCTGTGTGTGTGTGTGTGTGTGTGTGTGAAGAAAGAGAGCGGGTCTGTGGGTGTGTATATCTGTACGAGTGTGTGTATGCGAACAGAGAGCGGGTCTGTGTGTCTGTATGACTGTGTCTGTGAGGGTGTGCATGTCTGTAGGAGTGTGAGCCCGTGTGGGTGAAGATCTATGTGTGTGTGAGAGGATATGTGTGAATAGTGTGAATGTCTGTGTCTGTCAGTGAGTGTATGTGTGTGTTGCAGCCTGCGTGCTCAACCCAGTTATGTAGTTGGGGAACAGACCGACAGGGAGACAGACGCAAATCAGCTTGTACTGATGGTCTAACTGTAATCTGATTCTGTGGGAAATAGAACTGCGGTGTATTGCGAGGTGTGCCCGTTGCCCGGGCCTCCTGCTCTGGGTAACAGCGGGAGAAACAGAGGGCAGCCGGCGTAGGGTGCAGTCGGGGTGTCCGGACAACTTTGCCCCGGTGCGGTGGAATGACCCGGGGGGGGGGGAGGGTGAAGCACGGCCCGGAGAGGGTGCTTGCCTCCGGAGACAAATCTCCGCCGGTCCATGCTGCACCAGTACCGAGCAAGGATGCTTCTAAACAGCCTAAGGAACCAATTTGACATTGAGTGTTGTCGGCGGGTTCGGGTCGCGGGCAGTCTGCTCGGTCCTGCGGGTTGATGTCCTGTGGTCTGTCGGCGGGGCAGAAGCCCGTCCTGTCGTGGGAAATCTCACCGGCAACACATGCCTGAGCCAGATCTATTTCTTTAAAAAACACTAGCAGTTCCCACGGCCCTCCATCACTGCGGCTCCGAGAGTGCCGAGCGCCGAGCGCCGAGGCATGTTGGAAGGTTGGGCCGGCTGCGGCGGGGTATTTATCGCGGGGGAGGCGCTGGGGTATGGTGTGCGCCAGGAACCGCGATACGAGGGCTAGGCGGGGAAGGGAGAGTTGATCTGGATTGCTGATGGCGGGAATTGATCCACGGAGCAGAATGTCGAACAAAAGGACTTCAAAGGACTGGAGATACCCCTCCGGTCGGGCAACGTCCGTGGGGAGAGAAACCGGGTCGGGACGGTGATCTTGTGTCAGAATACTGACTCCAGTTCTCGACCTGAAACATTGACCGGTTGCCTGAGCTGCTGGCTGACCCTGGTTCAAGATCGTTTAATGTTCAAGATTCAAGATTGTTTAATGCCATTTCCAGTACACTAGTATAAAGCAGAACAAAACCATTGTTACCCCGGATCTAATACAACACAAAAAATCCCAATAAAATAAAGTTCACAATAATGTCAAAGTTACACCGGGTACAAATACATAAGATAGCTTATATACATAGATTGCTTTTACAATCAATAACAGCTGGTACATAAGGCATTTGAAGGAAAATGAGAAAGTGGGTTCCTGGTGGAGACATTGATCAGCCTTACTGCTTGGGGAGAGTCACTGCATTTTGAGTCTGGTGGTCCTGACATGGATGCTACGTGGTCTCCTCTCTGACAGGAGTGGGCAAACAGTCCATGTTACTCTGTGAAAGAAGGAAGAAGGTGTGAGAGGTACAAGTTGTTACCCTGACATTTGGGTATATGTCCACTATCTCTGTCTCATCCCCCCCACCCCCTGAGAAAGGCTGGGGGTAGCGGAGCTGGCTGACCGAGCTCAGTCTTGCCTTTGTCAGCCTGGGTGGTGTGATGTCCACTTCCTGCAAGGTTGGCACCAGGGGCACTAAAGACTGGAGTCCACTGGGGACTCAGTGGTCAGGTAGCACCTGTGGGGATGGGGGGAGGGAGAATGGACAGCTGAGGTTATCAGTCAGGATCTTTCGTGAGGACTGGAACCTGTTCTGCTGCTGGTTTAGTACGCCAGGCCAACACATGGCATGGCCATAAGTCACATGGCCAACACATGGCATGGCCATAAGTCACATGGCCGACACCTGGAGTGGCCATAAGTCACATGGCCAACACATGGAGTGGCCATAAGTCACATGGCCAACACCTGGAGTGGCCATAAGTCACATGGCCAACACATGGCATGGCCATAAGTCACATGGCCAACACCTGGAGTAGCCATAAGTCACAGGAGCAGAGTTGGGCCATTTGGCCGATTGGGGCTGATTTGTTATCTCTCTCAACACCACTCTCCAGTCTTCTCCCCATAACCTTTGACACCCTTACTAATCAAGAAACCATCAACCTCCGATTTAAATATACCTAATAATTTGGCTTCCACAGCTGCCTATGGCAATGAGTTCCACAGATTCACCACCTTCAGGCTAAAGTAATTCCTCCTCATCTCTGTTCCAAAGGGCCATCCTTCTGTTCTGAGGCTGTGCCCTTTGGTCCAAGACTCATCCACTGTAGGAAACATGCTCTCCACATCCACTCTGTCCAGGCTTTTCAATATTCAATAGGTTTCAGTGTAATCTTCCCTCATTCTTCTAAACTCCAGCAAGTGAAGACCCTGAGCCATCAAACACTCCTCATATGTTAACCCTTTCATTCCTGGGATCACTCTGGTGAATCTGCTCTGGATTCTCTCTAATACCAACATATCCATTCTCAGATAAGGGGCTCAGAATTGCTGACAGTACTCCATGTGGTCTGGCCAATGCCTTACAAAGTCTCAGCATTACACCCTTGCTCTTATGTTCTAGTCCTCCTTAGCTCAGCTGTGGCTGAGGGGGTTGTGGAACCATTAATGCCTGGATTCCATCGGCTCTGGAATCAGCCCCACTCCAGAATCCGGCAGCAGCACCATGGGAATTCTCTCCTGGAGGAGGCACTAAGCTGAGCTCTCTCCCTATGGGGGAGATTCAATACACCTGAGTCACCTGCTCGCCACAGGCCACTCTGCCCATCGTTCTGCTTCCTATCTGCTGGTTGGGAATGCTGTGGGTCCTGGCAAATTTCTTCTTTTGCTCCTCATCTGGTGGACACCCCGGAACCCAAAGAGAACAGAGTCTCTCCAGGGAAGTCACGCAGAGTTGGTATTGGCACAGTCCTATCTCTCCCTCTGGTCCTATGCCATGCGAAAATGTAGGAACAAATCTTATCCCACTACAACAACTCTGAGTAAAAAGCAAACAGGTTCGTTAGTAGTTCATGATTGTGATATCTTACAGTGCATATACTGGCACCCCCCATAGCTAATGAAGGCTGTGCTGGCATTGGAGCGGGTCTAGAGGAGGTTCACAAGGATGATTCCAGGAATGAAAGGGTTAACATATGAAGAGTGTTTAATGGCTCTGGGTCTGTACTCACTGGAGTTTAGAAGAATGGGAGGGGGATCTCATTGAAGCCTGTTGAATGTTGAAAGCCCTAGATAGAGAGGATGTTTCCTATAGTAGGGGAATCTAGAACCAGAGGGCACAGCCTCAGAATTGAGGGACGCCCATTTAGAACAGAGATGAGGAGGAAGTAAGTGGTGAATCCATGTATATTAAAGCAGAGGTTGACAGATTCTGGATTACTCTGGGTGTCGAAGGTTACAGGGAGAAGGCGTGCAAGTGAGGTTGAGAAGGTTAATAAATCAGCCATGATGAAATGGCAGGAAGACTCAATGTGCCAGATGGCCTAATCCTGCTCCTTAGTCTTATGATCCAATGACCAAACTTCTCGAGTTATAGTAGAACCTGTGTGTTTCTGAGGTTCAACGTAATATCCCTGCTTCTGAACTTTCAGCCTATCTCTGCAATACCAAAGGTCATGTATATTTTAATTTCGTAGTTTGTGTTTGTGAGATCTTACTGTGCACAATTGTCACCCCCCCCACATCCAACATCACCAACTACACCAAGACTGACTCCATTGACTCTAAAATGCTTTAAAGTGTCCTGAAGTTGCCTTTATTTTCCAAAACTGAGCCATTACCCTCTCTCCAGTCATAATTCTCCAAGGGCCAGCCCCGAAGCTCGTGCATGGCCTGTCCAGTGCTGTATTGTTCTGTGCTTAGTAGAGGGAGAGGCAATGAGAAGTAGAGGTGTCCGGGTGCAGGGAACCGAGGCAGAGTTTTCACAACAGTGTAGTGGTTAGTGCGATGCGATTACAGCTCGGGGCATCGGAGCTCAGAGTTCAGTCCTGGTGTCCGCTATAAGGAGCCTGTATGTCCTCCCCATGGAATGTAGAGTTTCCTCTGGGGGCTCCAGCTTTCACCCACAGTCCAAAGATGCACCGGTTACAGTAGTAGGTTCATTGGTCATTGTAAATTGTCTGGTGATTAAGCTAGGGTTAAATTGGGGGTGGTTGGGCCTAAAGGGTCTATTCCAAGCTGTACCTAAGTAAAATCTAAATTAAAAGAAAGTTAAATTCAGAGTAAATTTATCATCAAAGTACATATGCTGTACGTCACCGTATACAACCCAAGATTCGTTTTCTTGCGGGCATACACAGTAAATCCAAGAACCGTAATAGAATCAATGAAAGACCACACCCAACAGGATGGACAAGCAACTGCTGTGTAAAAGACAACAAACAGAGCAGATACGGAATGGAAACAACAACAACAATAATAAATAAATAAATATTAAGAACATCAGATGAAGAGTCCTTGAAAGTGATTCCATAGATTGTGGGAACAGTTCAGTGACGGGGTGAGTGAAATTATCCTCTCTGGTTCAGGAGCCTGATGGTTGACGGGTAATTACTGTTCCTGAACCTGGAGGTGTGGGTCCTGAGACTCCTGTACCACCTTCCCAATGGCAGCAGCGAGGAGAGAGCACGATATGGGTGGTGATGATGCGTGCTGCTTTCCTGAGACAGTGCTCTTGTAGTTCTACCACTTGCCTGCCTGAGCTCTGTCTGGGGCAGAGTGTGGCGTGGCTTTGGAACAGACTGAATCCATTGACACGATTGGACGTGAAGGGGTTGTTCCCACGTGGGTGGGAGTAGGTCATGTGTGCAGGTGAACAGGTACAGGTACAAACAGTGGAACTGTCAGCAGCCCCAGTTGTCCACAAGGCGTTCAACATGAGAATCAGGTTTAATTTGTCATGAAATTTGATGTTTTGCCGCAGCATTATGTTGCAATAGTGAATAAAAAATGTATAACTTACACTAAGAAATACATAGTTACGTAGTGCAAAAAGGAAGCAAATGAAGTAGTGAGGTCATGTACATGGGTTCATTGTCCATTCATAAACCTGATGGCTGAGAGGAGGAAACTATTCTGAAAATGTTGAGTGTGTGTCTTCAGGCTCCTGTACCTCCTCCTTGATGGCAGCAATGAGAAGAGGGCATGTCCGGGGTAACGATGGATGCTGCCTTTTTGAGGCATCGCCTTTTGAAGATGTCCCCGACGTTGGGGTGGCTAGTATCCATGATGGACCTGGCAAAGTTTACAACTTTCTGCGGCTTTTTCCGATCCTGTGCAGACACCCCTCCATTCAATAGTGTTTGTGGGAAGTTCCCTCTGTGAATGTGGTCTCTGAAAGACAAGTGCAGTAATTTGCTATCGTCATACAATACAGAAACAGGCCTTTCAAGCCCAATTAATTCATAACAACCAAGACCCCTATCTAAGAAGGGAAAATCCACGGATGCTGGAAATCCAACCAACACACAGAGAATGCTGGAGGAACTCAGCAGGCCAGGCAGCATCGATGGGAAGACAATACAGTCGCTGTTTCAGGTCGAGATCTTTCAGCAGGACTGGAGAAAAGAAGTTGAGGAGTCGAGTTGCATTTGGCCCATCCCCCTCTAAACCTTTTGCATCCATGTGCCTGTCAAGTGCTTTTTAGAGGTTAAATAGTGCACGCACTCAGTGGCCATTTTATTAGGTACACCTGTACATCTGCTCGTTAATGCTAGTATCTAATCAGACAACTCAATCCATAAAAGCATGCAGGCATGGTCAAGAGGTCCTGTTGTTCAGATCAAACATCAGAATGGGGAAGAAATGTGATCTAAGTGACTTTGACCCTGGAATGATTGTTGGCGCCAGATGGGGTGGTTTGAGTATCTCAGAAACAGCTGATCTCCTGGGATTTTCACACACAGCAATCTCTTGAGTTTACAGAGAATGGTGTTGTTTTGTGGATATTGCACCACTGCACATCTCCTGATGCATGTAAATCTATATATGGGTAATAAAGTTGATCTTTGATCCTTGAATAAAGAGCTCAAAGATACTGACATTAGAATTAGTGAGAAATGAAAGGACTGAATGGTGACACACACTCAGTGGCCACTTTATTAGGTACACCTGTACATCTGCTCGTTAATGCAAATATCTAATCAGCCAATCATGTGGCAGCAATTAAATGCATAAACATATGCAGACATGATTTAATAGGTACAGAAGGCACCTGTGGCTACTGAGTGTAGAACACTACAGCACATCACAAGCCCTTCAGCCCATGATGCTCTGCCAACCTTTTAACCTACTCCAAGATCAGTCTGACCCTTCCCCCCCCACAGAGTCCTCCATTTTTCTGTCATCTACATGCCTATCTACGAGTTTGTTAAATGCCCCCAATGTGCCTGCCTCTACCACCACCCCTTACAGGATGTTCACACACCCACCAGTATCTGTGAAAAAACTTACCTCTTAACCCTGTATTTTCCTCCATTCACTGTAAAATTATGCCCCTGGAAGGAGATTCCGGAAGAGAGCATCTGTCGGACGATGCTGAGGATGTTCTACAAGTCTGTGGTGGCGTGCTATCGTGTTTGCTGTTGTGTGCTGGGGCAGCAGGCTGAGGGTAGCAGACACCAACAGAATCAACAAACTCATTCGTAAGGCCAGTGATGTTGTGGGGATGGAACTGGACTCTCTGACGGTGGTGTCTGAAAAGAGGATGCTGTCTAAGTTGCATGCCATCTTGGTCAATGTCTCCCATCCACTACATAATGTACTGGTTGGGCACAGGAGTACATTCAGCCAGAGACTCATTCCACCGAGATGCAACACAGAGCGTCATAGGAAGTCATTCCTGCCTGTGGCCATCGAACTTTACAACTCCTCCCTTGGAGGGTCAGACACCCTGAGCTGATAGGCTGGTCCTGGACTTATTTCATAATTTACATATTACTATTTAACTATTTATGGTTCTATTACTATTTATTATTTATGGTGCAACTGTAACGAAAACCATTTTGCCCCGGGATCAATACAGTATGACTATGACTATGACTATGACTAAGACTATGACTATGACTATGACTATGACTGTGACTATGACTATGACTGTGACTGTGACTGTGACTGTGACTGTGACTATGACTATGACTATGACAATGACTAAGACTATGACTATGACTATGACTGTGACTGTGACTGTGACTATGACTATGACTATGACTATGACAATGACTAAGACTGTGACTGTGACTGTGACTGTGACTAAGACTGTGACTGTGACTATGACTGTGACTGTGACTGTGACTGTGACTGTGACTGTGACTGTGACTGTGACTATGACTGTGACTGTGACTGTGACTGTGACTGTGACTGTGACTATGACTATGACTACTGGGTGGATCTGGGGTGGGTGAGCCTGATGAACAGTTGAGGCTTTATAAGCCATTGGTCAGACCGCACTCAGAGTACTGTGAGCAGTTTTGGGCCCCTTATCTAAGAAAAGATGTGCTGGCATTGGAGAGGGCTCAGAGGAGGTTCATGAGAATGATCCCAGGAATAAAAGGGTTAATGTGTGAGGAGCATTTGATGGCTCTGGGCCTGTACTGACTGGAGTTCAGAGGAATGAGGGGGATGTCATTGAAGCTGATCGAATATTGTAGGACTTAAACAGAGGATGTGGAGAGGATGTGTGCTCTAGTGGGTGAGGCTAGGACCTGAGGGAACAGAGACGAGGAGGAATTTCTTTAGCCAGAGAGTAGTGTAACTGTTACTAGTTCCAAGTACAATCAAGGTCCAATGTTTTATTTAGGCTGATCTCCCTCTTCCTGCAAAGAATGCACAGATCAATAACCTGATTTTTTAAAAGCATGTTTGGGAAAGGCTTGGAAGTTGTTTTGCCCGGATCAGAATGCCTATTTATATCACTCCCCATTCCCATTCTGAGATGACCTCCTTTTCTGCCACAATGAGGCCACTTCAGGTTGGAGGAGCAACACTTCTTATTTTGTTTGGGTTCAAGCTAATGGCATGAACATTGATCTCTGGAACCTCTGGAAATTTTACCCCTTCTCCTCTTCCTCAATTCTCCAATCAGTCTCCTTTCTTATTTCTTCTCCACACCTGCCTTTCACTTCCCTCAGGGTCCCTTCCTCCATCCCTTTCTCCCATGGTCCACTCTCCTCCCCCATCAGATCCCTCTTTCAGCCATTTACCTCCTCTGCCTATCACTTCCTATCTTCTCACTTCAAGCTCCCCTTCACCCTCCCTCATCTTCTTCATCTGGCTTCTTCGCCCTTCCTTTCCAGTGCTGATGAAGGGTCTCGGCCCGAAACGCCGTTTCCCTTGGTGCTCACTAACCTGCCATGTTCCTCCAGCATCCGCGTGTGAGAGTTGCTCTGCAGAATCTCCTGCGTTTATAATAACCTTGATATCTCTGGCAGCCAGGAAGACTGGTAGGCAGTCCAGGTCTTGTATCTCATCTGAACTTCCATTCCTGCCACACCCAGAGCACCAGACAGGGCTGGAGACTCCCAGCCGAATTTCTGGAATGGGATCTGGGCCCACTGGAGGCACTGACCCAGAATGATGAAGGAACACTTCATGATCTCATCAGAAATGACAAGAATCTCCCTTCTCCTATCTGAGAATGATTATCAGTCAACTGGAAAATAGTGGACCTGGCAACCCTTTTGAACGCTGCCTGTGTAACGGAATATGCTCTGGTGCTATGTATCTCCCCACTTACATCCTTTCCTATGAAGTGCATAAAAATAGAACAACAATAAATATTCCACTTTGCAGGAATTTGAAGGTATTGCCTATTAAATTCTCTGACAGTGCAGTAACTCATCATTTCCAATCCACAGGCTGTGGGTTTTAAGCTGCTTCCCTGAGTGTGAGGGAGAGCCTCACTGTGGGAGGAGGTGTCCCTCATTAACCCCACTCCAGAGTGTGAGGGGGTGCCTCAGTAACTCCACTCCCGAGTGTGAGGGAGAGCCTCACTGTGGGATGAGGTGTCCCTCATTAACCCCACTCCAGAGTGTGAGGGGGTGCCTCAGTAACTCCACTCCCGAGTGTAAGGGAGAGCCTCACTGTGGGAGGAGGTGGATATGGCCTTTCTCCTTTCCTTGCTTAACCAATGTCACCCCAGATGTGAGGCAGGCATTGTTTATCTCATTTGCCAATGCACAATACAATCATTTCATCTATCCTGTTTTAAAATACAACTGTAAAGCTCTCGTGACAGATACATTTGGACACCCTGAACTGAGCATGGGGTTGTGCAAGTTCTCTCCAGCTATTAACATCGAGTTAAATTTGAAAGTTTTGGTACATGGGTCTGGCCATCAGTAAGAAAGCTGTTACTTACTGCCTTCCCTCTGTCCGTGACATTGGTGATGAACTGTGCTCTTGGGAGGTGCGGGGAGGCACAGTAGCTGAGTGATTAGCACCGCACTTTACTGCACCAGCAACCCAGGTTCAATTCCCACCACCATCTGTAAGGAGTTTGTACCTTCTCCCTGTGACCGTGTGGGTTTCCTCCAAGAGCTCTGGTTTCCTCCCACAGTCCAAAGACAAAGCGTACGTTCATTAGTAATTGTAAATTGTCCTGTGATTTGGCTAGGGTTAAATTGGGACTTGCTGGGTGGCGCAGATCGAAGGGCCGAAGGCTGTATTGCAATAAATAGATAGATACATACATAAATGTTCCACACTGTCTCTCAATAAGTAACTCCTGAGTCACAGACTGGAGCATTTGTGGAATAAAATAATCTTTGCCAAACAGTGAAAAGTGTCGTGAAATGCATCATTTGCATTAAATCAAATCAGGGAGGATATTCTGGGGGCAGCATGGGAGGAAACCAGAGCACCCAGAGGAAACACAACCAGTAACGGGGAGAACACATAAACTACTTACAGACAGGTGTGGGAATCGCACTCCTACCATTCAGCAAGCACTGTAAAGCGATGCGTGAACAGCCACGGCACCGTGCTGCCCCGTTATTGCATTATTTCAGTCTGTGCCAGTCTCCAGCCTACTATCACCGAATGCCAGCCGTTCTTACAGTCAGGGACTTGCAGGATTTCACGGAATGCCAGCCGTTCTTGTGGACAGGGACTTGCAGGATTTCACGGAATGCCGGCCGCTCTTGTGGACAGGGACTTGCAGGATTTCACGGAATGCCAGCCGTTCTTGTGGACAGGGACTTGCAGGATTTCACCGAATGCCAGCCGTTTTTACGGTCAGGGACTTGCAGGATTTCACGGAATGCCAGCCGTTCTTGTGGACAGGGACTTGCAGGATTTCACGGAATGCCAGCCGTTTTTACAGTCAGGGACTTGCAGGATTTCACGGAATGCCAGCCGTTTTTACGGTCAGGGATTTGCAGGATTTCACGGAATGCCAGCCGTTTTTACGGTCAGGGACTTGCAGCATCAAGAATCCATTGAGCACATCTACACAGAGCAATGCCGCAGGAAAGCAGCATCCACCATCCAGGTCATGCTCTTTCTCACTGCTGCCATCAGGAAGGGGGTACAGGAGTCTCAGGACCCACACCACCAGGTTCAGGAGCAGCTAGTACCCCTCAAGCATCAAGCTCCTGAACCAGAGGGAATAACTTCACTCGCCCCATCACTGAACTGTTCCCACAACCTATGGACTCACTTTCAAGGACTCCCCATCTCATGTTCTCGGTATTTATTGTTTATTTATTTTTTTTATTATGTTTGTTTTTGATATTTGCACTATTTGGTGTCTTTTGCATATTGGTTGTTTGTCCATCCTGTTGGGTGCAGTCTTTCATTGATTCTACTGTGTTTCTTTGTATTTCCTGTGAATGCCTGCAAGACAATGAGTCTCAGAGTTGTGTATGGTTCTCAGACCAGAGGGCACTGCTTCAGAATGGAGGGGTGTCCTTTTAGAATGGAGATGAGGAGGAATATCTTTAGCCAGAGAGAGGTTAATCTATGGAATTCATTGCCACAGGCAGCTGTGGATGCCAAGTCCTTCTGTATACTTAAGGCAGAGATTGATAGATTCTTGATTGCTCAGGGCAGAAAGCAGAAGATTGGGGCTGAGAGGAAAATTGGATCAGCCATCATGAAATGGAGCAGACTCGAAGTGCCAAATGGCTTGATTCTGCTGCGATATCTTATGGAACTATGGCCTTATATATGTACTTTGATAATAAATTTACTTTGAACTTTGAACGCTGAAGGAAGGTATCCATTGTCATTTCCGGTCCGGGTGCAAACCCGGACAACATGGAGTCCCCTGTTCCTGCTGCTCTGCGAGGTGACAGAGGTTGTGAGTGTGAGAGGTGATGTTGGTGTTGTCTGGGCGAGTAACTACAATGTATTTTGTAGATGGTGTACACTTCAGACTCTGCGTGCCAGTGTTGGGAGGTATGAACATTCATGTTGGTGAATTGCAAGCCAATTAACACACAACAAACAAAATGCTGGAGGAACTCAGCAGGTTGGGCAGCATCTGCAAAGAGGAATAAACAGACCTGATAAAGGATCTAGGACTGAAACACCGACGGTTTATTCCTCTCCATAGAAGCTGGCCGACCTGCTGAGTGTCTCCGGCATTTTGTGTGTGTTGTTCTGGATTTTCAGCATCTGCAGAATCTCTTGTGTTTATGGGGTGCCAATCAGACCATGAGATATAGAAACAGAAATAGGTCACGTCGTTTATGCAGTGAGCTATGTTCTGCAGGACATCTTCTGCAATTGGATGGAGCTCAGGTGTATTGTGGATTGTGGTTGGTCATGTGGGCAATGGTCAAAGCCCAAGAACACTCTCACGTTCAGTCTTGGTGCCTTGGTTCACAAGATCCATCTCTCTACGTCTAGGGAAAGGCGAGTTGTACTCACCCAGGCAAGTGGGGACCAATCCGACTCTTTCTTGTAGAAGTGAAGAGGCAGAGGATAGGGTGGTTGGCACACAAGTAGTGACAGCTTGTAGGGAGTTTGTGAGGAAGGATAGGCAGATGATAGAGGAAAGAAGCACTTAGCCAAATGGTTTGTGATGTGTCTATTTTAATGCAAGGAGTATCAAAAGCAAGCAGATGAAGCGTGGATCAGTACATGGAACTATGACATTGTAGCAATTACAGAGACTTGGATGTCTCAGGGGCAGGAATGGCTGCTGAGTGTGCTGGGCTTTAGATATTTCAAAAAGGACAGGGAGGGAGACAACAGAGGTGGGGGAGTGGTACTGCTAATCACAGATAGTATCACGGCTGCAAAAAAGGAGGAAGTCATGGAGGGATGGTCTACCGTGTCATTGTGGGTGGAAGTCAGAAAAAGGAAGGAGGCAATAACTCTACTGGGTGCTTTTTATAGACCCCCCACCCCCCAAAAAATAGTAACAGAGACATCAAAGAGCAGATAGGGAGGCAGATTCTGGAATGGTGCAATAATAATAGGGTTGTTGAGATGGATGATTTTAACTTTCCTAATATTGCTTGGCATCACCTTAGAGCAAGGGGTTTAGATGGGGTGGAGTTTATTAGGTACTTTCAGGAAGGTTTTCTGGTGCAATATGTAGATAAACCAACTTGAGGAGAGGCTGTACTTGATCTGGTATTGGGAAGTGAACCTGGTCAGGTGTCAGATCTTTCAGCGGGATAGTATTTTGGAGGTAGTGACCTGAACTCTATCTCCTTTAACATGGTGCTGGAGAGAGATAGGAGCAGACAATTTGGGAAAAGATTTAATTGGGGGAGGGGGAAATATGATGCTATCAGGCAGGAACTTGGGAACATAAACTGGGAGCGGATGTTCTCAGGGAAATGCACAGCAGAAATGTGGCAAATGTTCAGTGGATATTTACATGGCGTTCTGCATAGGTTTGTTCTATCGAGGCAGGGAAAGGATGGTAGGGTAAAGGAACTGTGGTGTACAAAGGATGTGGAAAATCTATTTAAGAAGAAAAGAAAAGCTTATGAAAAGTTCAAGAAACAAGATACTCTTAGAGCTCTAGAAAATTACAAGAGTGCCAGGAAGGAGCTCAAGGATGAAATTAGGAGAGTTAGAAGGGGCCATGAGAAGGCCTTAGTGAACAGGATTAAGAAAACCCCCAAGGCATTCTACAAGTATGTGAAGAGCAAGAGGATGAGCTGTGTGAGAATAGGATCAATCAGGTGCGATAGTGGAAACGTGTGCATGGAGCTGGAGGAGATGGCGGAGGTACTTAATGAATACATTGCTTCGGTATTCACCAGGGAAAAGGACCTTGGCAATTGTGTGTATGACTTACAGCAGACTGAAACGCTTGAGTTTCATTAATAAACATTAACGACATTTCTTACTTTTCTTAATGACATTAAGAAAAAGGATGTGCTGGAGATTTTGAAAGGTATTAAGTTAGATAATTTGCTGGGACCAGATGAGATACACCCCAGGCTACCATGGAAAGCAAGGGAGGAGATTGCTGAGCCTCTGGCAATGATCCTTGCATCATCAATAGGGACTGGAGAAGTACCAGAGGAGTCGAAGGTTGTAAACATTATTCCCTTGTTCAAGAAAAGGAGTAGAGATAACCCAGGAAATTGTAGCCCAGACTGAGTCCGACTTCAGTGGTGGGCAAGTTGTTGGAGAAGATCCTGACAGACAAGATTTATGAGCATTTGGAGAGACATAATCTGATTAGGGATAGTCAGCATGGCTTGTTAAAGGCAGGTCATGCCTTACAAACCCGACTGAATTATTTGAGAATGTAGCAAAACATGTTGATGAAGGTCGAGCAGTGGATGTAATGTAGATGGATTTCAGTAAGGCATTAGATAAGGCTCCCCATGCAAGTCTCCTTCAGAAAGTAATGAGCCATGGGATCCAAGGAGACATTGCTTTGTGGATCCAGAACTGGCTTGACCACAGAAGGCAAATGGTGGTCATAAATGGTTCGTATTCTGCATGGAGGTTGGTGACCAGTGGTGTTCCACAGGGATCTGTTCTGGGACCCCTCCTCTTTGTGATTTGTATAAATGACCTGGATGAGGAAGTAGAAGGGTGGGTTAGTAAGTTTGCTGATGACACAAAGGTTGGGGGTGTTCTGGATAGTCTGGAGGTTGTCAGAGATTACAGCAGGACATCGATAGGATGCAGAACTGGGCTGGGAAGTGGCAGATGGAGTTCAACCTAGATAAGTGTGAAGTGGCTCATTTTGGTAGGTCAAATTTGAAGACAGAATATAATATTAATGATAAGACTCTTGGCAGTAGGGAGGCAAGATCTTGGTGTCCGTGTCCATAGGACACTCAAAGCTGCTGCGTGGGTTGACAGTGCTGTTATGAAGGCGTATGGTGTGTTGGCCTTCATCAACTGTGGGATTGAGTTCAAGAGCCATGAGGTAATGTTACAGTTGTATAAGACCTTGGTTAGAGCCCATTTGGGATACTGTTCAGTTGTGGTCACCTCACTACAGGAAGGATGTGGATACTATAGAGAGAGTGCAGAGGGGATTTACAAGGATGTTGCCTGGATTGGAGAGCGTGCCTTATGAGATTAGATTGAGTGAACTTGGCCTTTTCTCCTTGGAGCAACGGAATATTTGAGATGACTTGATAGAGGTGTATAAGATGATGACAGGCATTGATCGTGTGGCTTGCCCGAGGCTTTTTCCCCAGGGCTGAAATGCCTAACATGTGGGGGCTTAGTTCTAAGGTGTTTGGAGGTATGTACAATGGGAGATGTCAGAGGTAGGTTTTTCACCACTGAGTTGTGGGTGTGTGGAATGCACTGTCAGTGACAGTGGTGGAGGCAGGTATAATAGGGTCTTTAAAAAGACCGTCAGATAGGTAAATGGAGCTTAGAAAAATAGAGGGCTACGCGGTAGGGAATTCTGTGCAGTTTCTACAGTAGGTTACACGGTCAGCACAATATTGTGGGCCGAAGGGCCTGTAATGTGCTGTAGATATCCATGTTCTATGTACTACTGGAAGAGTTTGGGGTCTGATTCAGAATCAGGTTTATTGTCACGACATACACTCAGTCGCCACTTTATCAGGTGTACCTATACCTCATAAAATAGCCACTGAGTGTATGTTAGTGGCCTTCCTCTGCTGTAGCCCATCCACTTCAAGGTTTGATGTTTTGTGCGTTCAGAGATGCCTTCTGCACATCATTGTTGTAATGTGTGGTTATTTGAGTTACTGTCACTTTCCCGTCAGTCCAGCCATTCTCCCTGACCTTTCTCATTAACAAGGCATTTTTGCCAACAAGACTGATGCTCGCTGGATGTTTATTTTTTGTTTATCGCACCATTCTCTGTAAACTCTAGAGACTGTTGTGCGTGAAAATCCCAGGAGGTCAGCAGTTTCTGAGATACTCAAACCACCCCGTCTGGCACCAACAATCATTCCATGGTCAAAGTTACTTAGATCACAGTTTTCTCTATCCTGATGTTTGGTCTGAATGTCAAGAGAAACTTTTGACCGCATTTGCATATTTTATACATTGAGTTGCTGCCACATAATTGGCTGCTTAGATATTTGCATTAATGAGCAGGTGTACTGAAGAAAGTGACCACTAACTGTAAATTGTGAAGCATTACAGTGCAATACAAAAATATACTGAATTATACTAAGAAAAATACTATAAAAGTACACTATGAATTATAAGAAATATAAATAAATATTGCAAAAGTAGCGTAAAATAGTGAGGAAATGTTCATTGTCCATTCAGAAATCTGATGGCGGAGCAGAAGAAGCTGTTCTTAAAACATAGAGCTTGCATCTTCAGGCCCCTATACCTCCTCCCTGAAGGTAGTAGTGACAAGAACCCATGTCTGGGATGGTGCTGCGGGGGCTGATGGTGGCAAGGTCCATAGTAATAGATGCCATCCATTGAGGATGTCCTTGCTACTGGGAGGCTAGTGCCCATGATGGTGCTGGGTGAGTCCACAGTGTTACTCACAGTGGGATTCCTAGTCTCTGAGTTGCCTTTGTAGCCATAGTATTCACGTGGATGCTCCAGAGGAGCTTCGAGTCTGTGGATCCCTCTCTGAGCCTTGGCTAGCGCATAGATCTAAACAGATGGAATTTTGAGAGGAAATACAGACCATTGCGTCTCGAGCCAGAGGGTACAGTCTCAGAACAGAGGGTGAGTCCATTTGAAACAGAGATGAGGAGGAACATCTGTAGCCAGAGGCTGGTGGATCTGTGGAATTCATTGCCATGGATGGCTGTTGTCGCCAAGACAATGGGTACATTTAAGGCAAAGGTTGATAGTTTCTTGTTTAGTCAGGGCATCAAAGGTTATGGGGAGAAGGCAGGAGAATGGGTTTGAGACAGATAATAGATCAGTCAGGATGGAATCATGGAGCAGACTAGATGGATTGAATAATCTATCTCTGCTCCTTTGTCAAACAAGGGAAAATCTGCAGATGCTGGAAATCCAAGCAACACACACAAAATGCTGGAGGAACTCAGCAGGCCAGGCAGCATTTATAGAAAAAAGTACAGTCAACGTTTCGGGCTACAACCCTTCAGCAGGACTGGAGAAAGAAAAGCTGAGGAGTAGATTTAAAAGGTCGGGGAGGGGAGAGAGAAACGCCAGGCGATCGGTGAAACCAGGAGGAGGAGGGATGAAGTAAAGAGCTGGGAAGTTGATTGGTGAAAGAGACCGACGACCATGGAAGAAAGAAAAGGGAGCACCAGAGGGAATGAGGTGAGAGAGGGAAAAGGGGATGGGAAGTGGTGAAGGTAGGGGGATGGGGGAATTACTGGAGATTTGAGAAATTGATGTTCATGCCACCAGGTTGGAGGCTACTCAACGGAACATAAGGTGTTGCTCCTCCAACTTATGTGTGGCCTCATCACGTCAGTGGATAAGGCCATGGATTGACATGTCGGAATGGGAATGGGAAGTGGAATTGAAATGGGTGGTCACTGGGAAATCCTGCTTTTCTGGCGGATGGAGCGTAGATACTCGGCAAAGCAGTCTCCCAATCTACACCAGGTCTAACCACTATAAAGGAGGCCTCACCTGAAAAGACTGTTTGGGGCCCTGAATGGTGGTGAGGGAGGAGGTGTAGGAGCAGGTGTAGCACTTGTTCTGCTTGCAAGGATAAGGGCCAGGAGGGAGATCAGTGGGGAGGGACGAATGGACAAGGGAGTCATATAGGGAGCGATCCCTGTGGAAAGCGGGAAGTGGTGGGGGGTGGTGAGGGAAAGATGTGCTTGGTGGTGGGATCCCATTGGAGGCAGCGGAAGTTTCAGAGAATTATGTGCTGGATGCGGAGGCTGTTGGGGTGGTAGGTGAGGACAAGAGGAACCCTAACCCGCAGATAAGGGAGGTGCTGTAGTAGTCTGGCGTATTGACCTCTACCTTGCTGAGGCCGAGCAACAAGTCTTAGACACATCCTCTTACTTACCCTTCGAATAGGACCCCACTAAGAAACACCAGTCCATTGACTCCCACACGATCACCCATCTTATCGACTCTGGGGATCTCCCATCCACCGCCACCAATCTCATAGTTCCTGCACCCCACACCTCCCGTTTCTACCTCTGACCCAAGATCCACAAACCTGCTTGTCCAGGTAGACCCACTGTTTCAGCTTGTTCCTGCCGTACCAAACTCATATCGGCTTAGCTCAAATCAGTTTTATCCCCCTAGTTCAGTCCCTTCCTACCTACATCTATGACACCTCACATGCTCTGGATCTTTTCAATGATTTCAGGTTCCCTGTCCCCCCTCACCTTATTTTCAGTCTGGATGTCCAGTCCCTATGCACCTCCATCCCCCCACCAGGAAGGCCTCAAAGCCCTCAGTTTTTTTCTGGACACCAGACCCAACCAGTTCCCCTCCACCACCACTCTCCTCCGCCTAGCAGAACTCGTCTTCACTCTCAATAATTTCTCCTTTGCTCCTCCCACTTCCTTCAAACAAAAACTGGTGACCGTCCCGTACTTTTCCTATGCTACATCAACGACCACATTGGCGCTGCTTCCTGCACCAGTGCTGAACTTGTCGACTTCATCCACTTTGCCAGAACGAGCGGGATCTCCCAGTGGCCACCCATTTTAATTCCACTTCTCATTCCCATTCCAGTATGTCCATTCATGGCCTCCTCCACTGTCAGGATAAGGCCACACTTGGTTTGGAGGAACAACACCTTGTATTCCATTTGGGAAGCCTCCAACCTGATGGCATGAACATCGATTTCTCAAACTCCCAATAATGCTTCTCCCACCCTTCACCATTTCCCATCCCCTTGTCCCTCTCCCATCGCCTCCCTCTGATGCTCCTCCCCCACCCCCTTTTCTTTCTTCCATGGTCTTCTGTCTCTTTCACCAATCAACTTCCCAGCTCTTTACTTCATCCCTCCCCCTCCACGTTTCACCGATCGCCTGGCATTTCTCTCTCCCCTCCCCCACCTTTAAATCTACTCCTCAGCTTTTGACCCCAGTCCTGCTGAAGGGTCTCGTCTGAAACGCTGACTGTACTTTTTCCATAGGTGCTGCCTGGCCTGCTGAGCTCTTCCAGCATTTTGTGAGTGTTGCTATGCTCCTTTATGTTATGGTCTTATTACAGACATTCTGAGCAGAGGCCATCCCCGCGAGCAGACAGTAGCGGCTGCAGACGCCACTCAAAGGCTGCCGTCTCACGGTTTGTTCTGGGGAATATGACAGCAGCAGCCATTGGCCTGAAGTGTCAGCAAGGCCAGTGCCACAGGGGATCCCGATGACACAACTGTCCAATGGAAAGTCCATCTCACACCGTAAACACAAGAGATGCTGGAAATTCAGAGCAACACATACACAATACAGGTCAGGCAGCATCTACGGGAATGTTTCAAACCAAGACCTTTCATCAGGACTGGAAAGCAAGGGGTAAAAAGCCAGAATACGAAGGAGGAGGAGGGGAAGGAGGACAAGCTAGAAGGTCAGAGGTGAAGCTGGAAGTGGGAGGAGATGTCAGGGGTAAGTTTTTTACACAGACAGTGGTAAGTGTGTAGAATGGGCTGCCGGTGGTGGTGTTGGAGGCAAAAACGATAGGGTCTTTTATGAGACTCCTGGATGGATACATTGAGCTTAGAAAAATAGAAGGCTATGGGTAAGCCTAGGTAGCTGTAAGGTAAGGACATGTTCAGCACAGCTTTGTGGGCCGAAGGGCCTGTATTGTTCTGTAGGTTTTCTGTGCTTCTATGTTTCTATGACGGGTGAGGAAGTACGAATCTGGGAGGCGATAAGTGGAAAAGGTAAAGGGTTGGAGAAGAAAGAGTCTGATAGGAAAGGAGAGTGGACCATGGGAGAAAGGGAAGGAGAAGAGGTGCCAGGGGAAGTGATGATCTAGTGAGGATGAAGTTAAGAGGCCAGAGTGGACACTGGCTTTGTTACAGTAACGATTCAATTTCCACTCTCCTCCCTCACCCCAGACCAATGGATGGGTTATCTTGTGTTAGACACGTTGGACTTGGATTTGCTGGAGATGAGAAAAATGAGAGGTAACTTGACCGAAACAGAAAATATCCTGGGTAAGTTGGATGTGGAGAGGAGGTTGCCTGGTGTGAACAAACCTCTTTGTTTGTAAATAAGGGGCTGCCCACGTCAGACAGAAATTAAGTGCAGGCTGCCCCCAGCACACCCTGAGGTTAACACAAACATGCCTCAGTGTACGTATGATAAATAAATGAAACTGAATCTGAATGAGAGATTGCTGCTGGGATTAGAGAACATGTTTTATGAGGAGCGTTTGAGCGAGCTAGGGCTTTTCTCTTTGGAGCAAAGGAGGACAAGAGGTGACTTGATAAAGTCAAGGTGATAAGAGGCATCGATAGAGTGGATAGACAGAGAATTTTCCCCATAATGTGTGAGGGCATAACTTGAAGGTGATTGGAGGAAAGTATAGGTGGGAATGACAAAGATACTTTTTAACATAGAGAGTGGTGAATGTGTGGAATGTGCTTCAAGGGGTGGTGGTCGAGGCAGATACAATTAGGTACATTTAAGGGAGATATGCACAGGGATGATAGAAAAATGGAGGATTACGTAGGAGGAAGGGTTAGATTGATCTTAGAATAAGTTAAAAGGTCAGCATAATACTGTGGGCTGAAGGGGCTGTCCCGTGCTGTACTGTTCTATGTTCTAAACCCTACCGCTCCTGCCCTGGAGATATTTGACAGAAGATTATACAGTTCCCAATAACACACATCTCGGCTCTGTTATACTTGCCCTAGGGAAGCTAATTGAAGGAAAGAGTTGCTTTAGTCTGATTGCAATCATTAGCGTAATGTTTGGTATCCAGCATTCATGCAACCCTGTGTTTCCCCAATCAACATCACGATAAACTCTCTGTTACCACAGGCCCTGAACACAACTCTTTAATCTGGGGAGATGATTTGAGAGATCAGCAGTATTAAATTCAGCTCTGGTCAGAATTGTCGACTTGCTTCAGGAGCGAAACACCTCTGTAATCCATTTAGATCATATTAAAATTATCAGAATGATTTACATTAAATTATCATAATTTGTGTATTTCTGATTAAGCAGTTTATTAGAACGTCCCTCTTGTTTAGTTCCAGAGATTGTATTACTGCCTGTGATCAGGGACTTTGCTCTCCTTCACCTCTGCTCCATTGAGCGCAGAGATGAGGAGGAATTTCTTCAGCCAGAGAGAGGTGAATATGAGGAAGTCATTGCCATGGATGGCTGTGGAGGCCAAGTCATTCAATATGTTTAAAGTGGAGGTTCATAGGTTCTTGATTAGTCAAGGTGTCAAAGGTTATGTGGAGAAGGCAGGAAAATTTGGTTGAGAGGAATAATAAATCAGCTGTGATGGAATGGCGGGGCAGACTCATTGAGCTGAATGGCATAATTCTGCTCCTTTGTCTTATGGTCTTATGGTTTATGGTGCAGGGTGTGACAGCCAATATTCTCTCTGTTTTTCAGTCCTTCGAGGTCTGCCTGCCCTTCTCCCAGCACCTTGCCCGGTCACCGGTGCTTAGGACTGGCTGTCACAAAACACAAACCATCCTGAATATGCAGTGCTGTTAAAAATCCCACATTGTTGCTCCAGCCAATGTGCCATCTCTCATTGTTACTCTCTCAATGTGTATCCCTCATTGTTACTCTCTCGATGTGCATCTCTCATTGTTACTCTCTCGATGTGCCATCTCTCATTGTTACTCTCTAGATGTGCCATCTCTCTTTGTTACTCTCTCAATGTGATATCTCTCATTGTTACTCTCTCAATGTGCATCTCTCATTGTTACTCTCTCAATGTGACATCTCTCATTGTTACTCTCTAGATGTGCCATCTCTCATTGTTACTCTCTCAATGTGATATCTCTCATTGTTACTCTCTCAATGTGTATCTCTCATTGTTACTCTCTCAATGTGCCATCTCTCATTGTTACTCTCTCAATGTGTATCTCTCATTGTTACTCTCCCATGTGCCATCTCTCATTGTTACTCTCTCAATGTGTATCTCTCATTGTTACTCTCTCAATGTGCATCACTCATTGTTACTCTCTCAATGTGCACCTCTCATTGTTACTCTCTTAATGTGCCATCTCTCATTGTTACTCTCCCATGTGCCATCTCTCATCGTTACTCTCTCATGTGCATCTCTCATTGTTACTCTCTCGATGTGCCATCTCTCTTTGTTACTCTCTCAATGTGCATCTCTCTTTGTTACTCTCTCAATGTGCATCACTCATTGTTACTCTCTCAATGTGACATCTCTCATTGTTACTCTCTCGATGTGCCATCTCTCATTGTTACTCTCTCAATGTGCATCACTCATTGTTACTCCCTCAATGTGCATCTCTCATTGTTACTCTCTCAATGTGCCATCTCTCTTTGTTACTCTCTCGATGTGCCATCTCTCATTGTTACTCTCTCAATGTGCCATCTCTCATTGTTACTCTCTCAATGTGCGTCTCTCATTGTTACTCTCTCAATGTGCCATCTCTCATTGTTACTCTCTCAATGTGCATATCTCATTGTTACTCTCTCAATGTGCCATCTCTCATTGTTACTCTCTCAATGTGCATCTCTCATTGTTACTCTCTCAATGTGCCATCTCTCATTGTTACTCTCTCGATGTGCCATCTCTCATTGTTACTCTCTCAATGTGCCATCTCTCATTGTTACTCTCTTAATGTGTATCTCTCATTGTTACTCTCTCAATGTGTATCTCTCATTGTTACTCTCTCAATGTGCCATCACTCATTGTTACTCTCTCAATGTGTATCTCTCATTGTTACCCTCTTAATGTGCCATCTCTCATTGTTACTCTCTCAATGTGCCATCTCTCATTGTTACTCTCTTAATGTGCCATCTCTCATTGTTACTCTCTCAATGTGTATCTCTCATTGTTACTCTCTCAATGTGCCATCTCTCATTGTTACTCTCTCAATGTGTATCTCTCATTGTTACTCTCTCAATGTGCCATCTCTCATTGTTACTCTCTCAATGTGCCATCTCTCATTGTTACTCTCTCAATGTGCCATCTCTCATTGTTACTCTCTCATGTGCCATCTCTCATTGTTACTCTCTCAATGTGCATCTCTCATTGTTACCCTCTCGATGTGCCATCTCTCATTGTTACTCTCCCATGTGCCATCTCTCATTGTTACTCTCTTAATGTGTATCTCTCATTGTTACTCTCTCAATGTGTATCTCTCATTGTTACTCTCTCAATGTGCCATCACTCATTGTTACTCTCTCAATGTGTATCTCTCATTGTTACCCTCTTAATGTGCCATCTCTCATTGTTACTCTCTCAATGTGCATCTCTCATTGTTACTCTCTCAATGTGCCATCTCTCATTGTTACTCTCTCATGTGCCATCTCTCATTGTTACTCTCTCAATGTGTATTCTCATTGTTACTCTCTCAATGTGCCATCACTCATTGTTACTCTCTCAATGTGTATCTCTCATTGTTACTCTCTCATGTGCATTTCTCATTGTTACTCTCTCAATGTGCCATCTCTCATTGTTAATCTCTCAATGTGTATCTCTCATTGTTACTCTCTCATGTGCCATCTCTCATTGTTACTCTCTCAATGTGCATCTCTCATTGTTACTCTCTCATGTGCCATCTCTCATTGTTACTCTCTCAATGTGCATCTCTCATTGTTACTCTCTCAATGTGCCATCTCTCATTGTTACTCTCTAAATGTGCATCTGTCATTGTTACTCTCTCAATGTGTATCTCTCATTGTTACTCTCTCAATGTGCCATCTCTCATTGTTACTCTCTCAATGTGCATCTCTCATTGTTACTCTCTCAATGTGCCATCTCTCGTTGTTACTCTCTCATGTGCCATCTCTCATTGTTACTCTCTCAATGTGTATTCTCATTGTTACTCTCTCAATGTGCCATCACTCATTGTTACTCTCTCAATGTGTATCTCTCATTGTTACTCTCTCATGTGCATTTCTCATTGTTACTCTCTCAATGTGCCATCTCTCATTGTTGCTCTAGCCAATGGACCATCTCTTATTGTTCAGCTGACTCTTGGATCTATATATTCATGATTTGTTGATTTGCCAGTGTTTCCAGCTTCTTTGAGCTACTTGGCGGAGCCCTGCATTCCACCAGCTCATTGCAACAGCCTAATTGATCAGCCAATGGACAGAGAAGGTGATAATATGGAGGAACACATGACCTGCTAGAGGGAATCAATGGGCTGAGCAGTATCAGTGATGGAGGAAGTGGAAGTGATGGACTGTCATCATTTTAGGTCAAAACACTTCATGAAGGCACTCAACTCAAATTGCCAACCGTTCAATCCCACCACAACCAGTTCTGAACCCACTGAGTTCCTCCAGTCTTCTGTCTGTACGATCACCACACACGAGACCCTGTGGATCATCCCACACTCTTGACCGTGAGGGTCATCCCCACAGCCCTGACCCTGTGGGTCATCCCCAGACCCCTGACCGTGAGGGTCATCTCACACCCCTGACCGTGAGGGTCATCCCCACACTCCTGACCCTGTGGGTTGTCCCCACACCCCTGATCCTGTGGGTCATCCCACACCCCTGACCGTGAGGGTCATCCCACACCCCTGATCCTGTGGGTCATCCCACACCCCTGACTGTGAGGTCATCCCCACACCCCTGAGCCTGTGGGTCATCCCACACCCCTGACCGTGTGGGTCACCCCCACACCCCTGACCGTGAGGGTCGTCCCACACCCCTGATTATGTATCCTGAGGAAAGAGGACCCAAAGGGAACTTTTTATCCCAGTGTTATGCCTTGAACTCACTGTTCCTATCCTCACTGTTCCTGTCCTCACTATCCAGAACCTGCCCTCTTCTGGGCTGAGGCAGATGGACTTGGAGAAGATGTTTCCCATTCTGGAAGGGTCCAGGACCATAGGGTACAGTCTCTGAATGTAAGAAAGAATTTCTTCAGCCAGTGGTTGGTGAACCTTTGGTACTCATTGCCATGGTCAGCTGTGGAGGCCAAGTCATTGGGTTTATTTAAAGCTGAGGTGATAGGTTCTTGGTTCGTAAGGTTACAGGAAAGTCAGGAGAATGGGATTGAGAGGGACAATAAATCAGCCATAATGGAATGGCCGAGCAGACTTGACAAGCCGAGTGGCTTAATTCTGCTCCTGTGTCTTATGTTCTTATGGGGCAGGAGGCACAGGAGCCTGAAGACACACACCTAATGCTTTAGGAACAGCTTCTGCCCCTCTGCAGTCAGATTTGTAAATGGTCCATGAAGCCATGAACACCTCCACCGGGAGTAAAAACAATAGAGTTGTGGCAGTGTGTTTTGAACTTTCCCGATATGACTGATTATGAAGGAGCTGAGAAAGGGTGAAGTTTGTAAAATGCACTCGAGAGGGTTTTATGAACCAGTAACCAAGTCCTACCTAAAAATAGATGCCACACGTTACTATCAAACAAACACCTTGTTGCATCTAATGGTGTCAATCAGACTGCCATGTAACTGTGTCAATGCTAAAGCAATTTGCCCTCAAGGTCATATGGTTGACAGTTGTAAACACACTCCTCTGAATAGGTATCTGATATGCACTCTCACCCTTCCCCAAACAGCCATTTATTTATTTATTGAGGTACAGCACAGAACTGGCCCTTCTGATCCTTCGTGCTGCACCACCCAGCGACCCTCAATTTAACCCTCGCCTAATCACGGGACAATTTACAATGACCAATTAAACTGCTAACCCGTACGTCTTTGGACTGTGGGAGGAAATCGGAGGATGCAGAGGAAACCCTCACGTCCCACTGTAGGATGTGCAGACTCCTTACAGATATCAGAACTGAAATCTGAACTTTGCCCTGAGCTGTAACAGTGTCGTGCCAACCACTACGCTGTTGGGGAGCTCATTGTGAGTGCCGATTGGTCTGACAAGGATACCCACCTCTCCTGCTTGAATCCTGAGAGCCCTGGCCCCGTTCCTGCTGGAACAGTGCAGAATGGGGACAGGCAAGTGACAGAAGAGCCATTTGGGAACAGTTCTGTAGTTCAGCGAGTCATGGAGAAAGGCCAGGTTGGTTCTTAGAATGGGTCGTAAACTGGGAGGAGGCCCTCCATTGATTAACTATGGATGTTGCATCCTGGCTTTCTACAACACCCAAACCAGGGCAGTACAATATGGAGAATAAGCTGTTGCTCATGCAGCAGACTCCCCCTCTCCACACAGCTGGTGAATCCAAAGGAACAGCAGAGACTAGTACAGATTGGCACCAGCACTGTCACAGGATTTGCCAGTCAGCATTGAACTCAATGTGGGACTGCCGTGGGGGTTTCAGCTCCAGGTATTTCCTCGGGATTGACTCCAGAAGCCTTCCCCATGAGTAGGTATAGCTGCAAGGCAGCGGGGGTTTGAGATCAGAGTTTTCTTTCTCCTAAGCAACACACACAAAATGCTGAAGGAAATCAGCAGGACAGGCAGCATCGATGGAAATGAATAAACAGTCGATGTTTCAAGCTAAGGACCTTCATCAGGACTGCAAAACAAGAAGGGAAGTCAGAGGAAGAAGGTGGGGTAGGGGAGGAAGAGGTAGAAGGTGGTAGGTGATAGGTGAGAGCAGGAGAGGGGGAGGGGTGTTGCCACCTCCCGGATGTGCTGCCACTCATGGACGATCAGCCCTACGTGGGGAAGGCAGGTTTCAATAAGGTAAGACAGAGCCCGGCAGGTCGACTGGGAGCAGCTACTCGAGGGTAAAGCAATAGATGGAAGGTGTTTAGAAGTGCCCCCTTTTCCCCTCTTTCGTTTGTCTCTACCTGTCACCCATCAGCTGCTGTTTCCCAACTGCAGTCCCTCCACTACCTCACTCCATCTCCCTATCGTCCCCTCGTCACCTGTTTCCAATGGTCACCTGCCAGCCCCCTCTCCATGCCTTCCCCACACACCTTTATACCATCCGTCCTCTGCATTCCCAGTCGATGCAGGGTTCAGATCCTAAAAGTTGGCCGACCCATCTGCTCCGATTGAGACATACAGTGTGGAAAAGGCCCTTTTGACCCAACAAGCTGCACCACTCAGCAAACCCATCTCCTTAACCCAAGCCTGATCATGGGACAGTTGCAATGACCAATTAACGACTACGGCTTTGGGTTGTGGGAGCAAACTGGAGCACTTGGAGGAAACCCACGCACACTCGGGAAGGTTGTACAAATGGCACCGGAAATGAACTTTGAACTCCGATGCCCCGAGCTGTACTGGCACTGTGGTAACTGTGGCACGCAGCTTTTACCTTTCTCAAGTTTCCTCGTCGCCCCAGCAGCTGGTGCCTTTGCTTTATCAGATATCGCCTGGAAAGAGGGCTGGGGCTGTAAGGGGAGGTCAGATAGGTTGGCTTTGTCTTGCTGAAGTACAAAGGGGCTGAAGGGTGACCTGCTAGAGGATTGTAACATCGTGAGGGGCATAAATAGGGTAAATAGTCACAGGGCAGGGGAGTCTACAATGAGCAGGCACAGGTTTAAGGTGAGGGTAGAAATTCAAAGAGGATCTGATTCAAAGAGGAGTAAAGGTCTTCCAGACAGAGGGTGGTGTTTATCTGAAATGAGCTGCCAGAGGAGATAGTGAAAACAGATACTACTGCAGCATTCCCAGGCATTAGGACAGGCATTAAATAGAAAGCTGAGCGTGACTATCTTTACACTAATCTGCTCTTTACACTCATCATTATATTTCAGGATTCTAGATTGTTTAATGTCATTTCCAGTACAAATGTGTAAAGGAGAACGAGATAGTTGTCACTCCAGATCCAATGCAGCACAAAGAAAACACAAGATAAAGAGCGCAATAATAATGAAAAACACACAATAAATACAAGATTACTACTACTACTACTACTACGACGTCGACTCAGGCCTAGGGTGCTGGCGTCAGGCACGATGACGGACTCTCCACTTCTCCCTCTCCCTCATCAGTGTGTTCAGTTCATCTACATTAGCTGCGCCACTCTCTTCTAGGAGCTGTTGACCATAGTCTTGGGAGGGCACCCAGGATTCATCCTCCCGTGCCTGGGCTCCCATATGATGACTAGGCTGGCAGGTAGCTCGGGGTGGCGTAGACAGTGCCCCGCTAATTGCAGTCTTCTCGCCTCGATTTTAGTGGTGAGCATCGGTAGGTTGTTATAGAGCTCGACGTTCGTCATGTGCTGTTGCCAACTCACAACAAGAGCCATCCAGAGCATTCGTGTATAGCAACCATCTAGAGACTTTCACATCGTCTTGGTGAGTGTCCACGTCTCGCATCCGTACGTGAGAATGGACTCTGTGACTGCTATGAAAATATAAGATTGGCAATATATATAGATTGATCATCTGTTCATAAAGTGACGCTAGGTGGTACTTAAGGTGACAGGCGATAATGAAGTAATACTGGAGATGGTGGGTGGAGGTGTTGATCAGCCTTACTGCTTGGGGAAAGTAACTGTGTTTCCAGATTTCAGATTCAGGACTATTTTCACTGACTTATTTGATGTGACCTTTGTTGTTTTGCAGCAACAGTTCATTGCAAAGACATAAAATTGCTATAAAGTACAGAACAAATAAATAGCATGAAAGGAGAGGAATAATGAGTTAGTGTTTGTGGACCATTCAGAAAGCTAAATCACTGAGTGTGGGTCTTCAGGTTCTCCCCTGTCTCCTCCCCAATGGTAGTAATGAGAAGGTGGCATATCCTGGATGGTGAGGATCTTCAGTGATGATGTCTCCTCGTCGAGGAACATCCTCTTGAAGATGTCCTTGGTTGTGGAGAAGGTAGTGCCCATGATGGAGCGAGGTGAGCCTAGAACCTGTGCAACCTCTTGTAGTCCTGAGATTGTGCCAAGAGCAGAGACTTTCTAGATATTGCCCGAGCTGTGCCTAGCTATACAGGCATGAGTGTAGAGGGAGTAGAGCAATGGGCCGAACGCACATCCTTGAGGTGCACCAGTGTTGATTGTCAGCGGGGAGGAAATGTCATTGCTGATCCACACTGACTGTGGCCTGTCAATCAAGGAGGTCCAGGATCCATTTACAGGGGGAGGTACAGAGTCCAGGGTTTTGGGGTTTGTTGGAAAGTCCTCGGGGATGATGGTATTGACTGCAGAGGTGTAGTGGATGAACAGCAGCCTGATGTTCAGATTGCTGTTGTCCGGGTGCTATCAAGCTGAGTGGAGAGTGAATGAGATTATGTCTGCTGTAGACTGGTGGGGGCAGTAGGTGAATTTCAGCAGGTCTGGGTCCTTGCTCAGGCAGGGTTTATGTCCAGCTGCAACCAACCTCTGAAAACACTTCATTGCAGTAGGTTGTTTATTGTTTTAGTGGCATGAGTACCCTTCACTCTGTGGCGTTCGCACCAGGAAGGAATTCCATCACACCGTGATGCGTGTGACAACAACCTGATCTGCGGCACGTGAGGTTGGTACGGATCAGCTGCGGGCCAGCTTGAGTCCGGCGGGCCGAGCAGCCTGGTCCTGTGCCATTTGATAAACATGCAGGAAACACTCAGAGGTCAGGCAGTGTCTATGGAGCGAGAAACATGGTTAGCATTCCAGGCTGTAGACCTTTTGTACAGTATTCTAATGGAGAGTCCTAGGCCCAAAACTGTTTCCTGCATTTTGCTTTTTATTTCGCGTTTCCAGCATCTGCAGTTTTTAGCATGATGGTCAGGGCACTGGATGAACAGTGGAGAGTATCCGGACTGGTTGTGTCATGGCCTGGTATGGGACCACCAATGCCCAAGATTGGAAAAGCCTCCAGAAAGTGATGTACGCAGCCCAGTCCATCCCAGGCAGAGCCCCCCCCCCAGCCAGTGGACACATCGACAAGAAGCACTGTCTCAAGACAGCAGCATCCATTGTCAAGGAACCCCACCACCCAGGCCATGCTCTCTTCTCACAACTACCATTGAGAAGTACTAGGTCCCCGCCACCAGGTTCAGGAACGGTTATTATCCTACGATCATTAGGTTCCTGAACCGACATGGGTAAATTCACACAGCTCAACACTGAACTGATTCCACAACCCATAGACTCACTTTCAGGGACCCTAGAACTCGTGTTCTCAGTAGTTTTTATATTTACACAGTTTGTATTGCACATTGGTTGTTTGTCAATCTTTGTCTCTTTATGTATAATTTTTCATAATTTCTATTGTGCTTCTTTATTTTCCTGTATGTGCCTGCAAGAAAATGAACGCCAGGGTAGAGTATGGTTACCTGTCTGGTTCCAGGTGCACCAGCACTCTCTGCTCTGAGATACCCAATAGGGTGCACGAGAATCACATGATCGTACTGGTCCCTCTTTTTTGCTAAAGTCTTTAAATCTTCAAAGTTTAAAGTAAATTTGAAACTAAATTTACTTTGGATGTTCAGACTCCTAGACTAATGACAACACAACATGTACCTAACTGCACATGTGGCATCTGGGGAACTGGAAGACGAATGATTAAACACACCCTGGCCGTCAGCAATGCTAACGGTGATCGTAAGAGCCATCCATTCACTGGCCTCCATTAGCAGAGGAAGGAGGCACCAGATGCTGCCGATGCTGAAATTTCAAGCAGCAAGCAAGAAGCTGGTTGAACTCAAAGGGTCAGGCAGTATCTGTGGAGGAAAATTGACATTTCAGGCTGCTACCCTTGAGTCCAGGTGAAGAGTCTGGACTAGAAATGTCATCTGACCATTTGTGCCTTCTCAGGTGCTGCCTGACCTCTTGTTTCTCCAGCATCGTGTTTGTTGCAAGGATATCTACTGTAGTCACCATCTCTGGAGCCTGTCTGGTTCCAGGGACACCAACACTCTTCACTCTGGGATGCCCAATAGAGTGAACGAGAATCGCCTGACAGTACTGATCTCTTGTTTTTACTAAAGTCTTTAAATCCTCAAAATTTAAAGTAAATTCATTATCAAAGTACATGTATGTCATCATATACAACCCTGAGATTCATTTACACTAAGTACAAAAAAACGCAATAGAATCAATGAAAGACCGCACACATCGAGACAGACAAACAACCAGTGTGCTGAAGAAAGCAAGCTGTGCAAATACAAAAAGAGAAATAATAAATTAATAAATAGGCAATAAATATTCAGAACATGAGATGAAGAGTCCTTGAAAGTGAGTCTATACACTGTGGGAACAGTTCAGTGACGGGGCGTGTGAAAATATCCCCTCTAATTCAAGAGCTCGATGGTTGAGGGGTAATAACTGTTCCTAAACCTGGTGGTGTGGGTCCTGGGACTCCTGTACCTCCTTTCTGATGGCAGTAGTGAGACGAGAACATGGCCTGGATGGTGGGGGTCGTTGATGATGGATGCTGCTTTCCTGCAACACTGCTCAGTCATAAGATTGAGACTGGAACAGTTCCGTCCGTGTCTCCCTGTACCTTGGATTTAGGTGTTACGCACTTCAATTTCATGTAACAAAAAATGCGTGCAGTAGCTAACTGTGTTTTCATATTATCATATTAAGCTGTGTGTATCCAACTCCCCATATCCCTCAGTCCCCCTTCTCTACAATTGGACACACTTCACAAGGAGTGTGTGATTCCTAAACTGCCCTCTCATGCTGCTTGTTTATCTACTAATTTAAAGGAGATTACTCTAAAATTTTAAATTTGATTAGACTTGGTAAATGTACAAACATACAGAATGAAAGTAATGACTTGCACTTATTATTAATATTAATAAACAGACAATGTTGCTGTATGCAGTACCACAAACCTAATTCTGGGATCGTTATCTTGCTAATTTAGCCTTTGCTAAGATAATCAGTCACTTCACTTTGTCTCCATTGGGAGTCTCCAGAGGAGAGAATCCTCTCATCCATTTATTTATTTAAGGAAAAATCAAACCCATCAAAACTCTTTGATTTGACTTGTAAAGCTTATCGATGACAAGTTGAAGCAGTGCCAGTCTTTGTTTGAATTTGTTGCAAGAGGCTGGAGGTTTCCACAGGAAAGCCTAGTCTTAAACAGGGAAACCATCAAACTGGGTAATTACAGTTCCTGACTCAGTCATTGCTGGAATCCTTCATTAAAGATGAAAGAAGATGAAGAGCAAGCAATTAGGAGCACCAACATTTAATTCTGGAAAGAAAAGTAGTTTTTGACGAACTTGAAAGAGGAGGAGGTTAGTGATATGTGGTTTTCATTGACTTTGTAAGGTCAGGAGCCGATTGGAGAATATTGAACATAGAACATAGAACATTATACAAATGTACAGGTCCTTCAGTCGACCTGTTAACTTACTCTAAAATCATCCAATCTTTCCCTCCATCTTTTTATCATCCATGTGTCTATCTAAGAGTCTCCACAATGTTCCTAATGTATCTGCCTCCACCACCACTCCCGGCAGGGTGTTCCATGAAACACTCTCTGTGTAAAAAAAATGCTTCTACCTTCCTCGTTGTCTGAAAATTATGCGCCTTGCTATGAGTGATTTCCACCCTGGGGAAAAGGTGCAGGGAATTGGGTAACAGATTGCATTAAAATCTGCTTAAAAGGAGGGAAGGGAATTGAGGAGTCAAGGACAGATATCTGCAATTAAAAGGGAGTTATAAGATGATGAGGCATAGGAGCAAAGTAGGCAATTCAGCCCATTGAGTCTGCTGCATTACTCCTTCATGGCTGATTATTATCCCTCTTGATTCCATTCTCCTGCCTTCTCTGCGTAACCTTTGACACCCCGACAAATCAAGCACTGATCGACCTCACTTTAAATATATTCAATAGCTTGGCCTCCTCAGCCGTCCGACACAATGGATTCCACAGATTCAGCACCCTGTGGCTGAAGAAGTTTGTCCTCATCTCTGTTGTAAAGGGACACCTTGTAGCCGGTCCGCTCTGCTTCACTCTGTTTATTTTATTGATCCAGAAGTGTGGAAGACGGAGCAATATCCACACTTTCAGACAGTATTAAACCAAAAGTTGCAGCGTCCCAGTGGAAGCTGGAGGCTAGTAGGGGCATTGACTATTGATTATTGATCTGTGGTCCCAAGGATAATAATATGACCGATGGAATTCACCGTAAGGGTGACACAGCTCAGCTCTGAGGTGTGCAGAAACAACTCTTAGAAGGTTTAGATTCTTAAATCTGTTAAAAGCAGCTTCTCAATCAATTAGCTGGACAAAAGCAGTTTTTTTGGCAGGAAGTAAAGATTATCAGTGACCGTGTTGCTAAATACCACCTTTACCTGAGAAAGTGACCACTGAGTGCGTGTTGGTGGTCTTCTGCTGCTGTAGCCTGTCCACTTCAAGACTCAACGAGATGCTCTTCTGCACATCACTGTTGTTAAGTGGTTATTTCAGTTACCGTCGCCTTCCATCAGCTTGAATCAGTCTGCCCATTCTCCTCTGAGCTCCCTTGTTAACAAGTCATTTTTGCCGACAGAACTGCCGCTGACTGGATGTTTTTCTTGTTTCTTGCACCATTCTCTCTAAACACTAGAGTTTCCGATGTGTGAAAATTCCCAGGAGATCAGCAGTTTCTAAGATCCTTAATCCACCCAGTCTGGTACCAACAATCATTCCACGGTCAAAGTCACTAAGATCGTATTTCTTCTCCTTCCTGATATTTAGTTTGAACAACAAAGGTGCCTCTTGATATTGCCTGCACGCCTTTATGCATTGGGTTGCTGATTAGACATTTGCATTTATAAACAGGTGTACAGGTCTACCTAATAAAGGTCTACAGGTGTACAGGTGTACATGTCTACCGAAGAAAGGTGTACAGATCTGCCTAATATTGTCTGCATACCTTTATGCATTGGGTTGTTGATTAGATATTTGCATTAACAAACAGGTGTACAGGTCTACCTAATAAAGGTGTACAGGTGTACAGGTCTACCTAATAAAGGTGTTCAGATCTGCCTAATATTGTCTGCATACCTTTATGCATTGGGCTGCTGATTAGATATTTGCATTACAAACAGATGTACAGGTCTACCTAATAAAGGCCTACAGGTGTACCGGTGTACAGGTCTACCTAATAAAGGTGTTCAGATCTGCCTAATATTGTCTGCATACCTTTATGCATTGGGCTGCTGATTAGATATTTGCATTAACAAACAGGTGTACAGGTCTACCTAATAAAGGTGTACAGGTGTACAGGTCTACCTAATAAAGGCCTACAGGTGTACCGGTGTACACGTCTACCTAATAAAGGTTTACAGATGTACATGTCTACCTAATAAAGGTCTACAGGCGTACAGGTCTACCTAATAAAGGTGTTCAGATCTGCCTAATATTGTCTGCATACCTTTATGCATTGGGCTGCTGATTAGATATTTGCATTAACAAACAGGTGTACAGGGCTACCTAATAAAGGTGTACAGGTGTACAGGGCTACCTATAAACGTGTACAGGTGTACAGGTCTACCTAATAAAGTGGCCACTGGCATATGTTGTGAGATTGTTGTTTTGTGGCAGCAGTACAGTGTAATGCATAAAATATACTATGAATGACAATAAAAATACTAAAAAAGTAAATATTGCAAAAGGCCAGTAAAATAGTCAGGTAGTGTTTGTGGGTTCATTGTCCATTCTGAAATCTGTTGGTGGAGGGGAAGAACTGTTCCTAAAACATTGGGTGTGCGTCTTCAGGCTTCCGTACCTCCCCCCACCGAGTGTATGGATAAAGCCTTTGTGCGCAGTGTCCTGCTCCGCGTAACAGAGATGACATTGGCGCACTGGAGAGAGTGTGGTACGAAGCTGCCGGATGTGAGGAGTGTTGGATACAAACTGGGAGGTCAGCAATGGCCAGGTGGCTGAGATGGTGAAGCTGTGTAGCTGTCTCCAGTAAAAGAGCAGGATAGGGCGAGCTGGTGCAAATATAAAACCAAGTGTGGGGTGTTTTGGTCAGAGAGCAAGAGAAACACTTTAACCAGAGCACGAGAGACTGCGGGTGCCTGGTGACCTTCGGATCACTACTGATAGCTTGGAAAGAACCTGTTTATTCATCTCTGAATGCAGTTTTGGTCACCAACCTACAAGAAAAGTATAAAGAGAGCTTTTGTCACATTGGTCTTCATAAATCAAAGTACCGAGTATGGGAGGTGGGATGTTATTTAGAAATTGTGAAAGATGTTTGTGAGGCCTAATTTGGAGTATTGTGTGCAGTTTTGGTCACCAACCTACAGGAAAGATGTCAATAAGATTGAAAGACCCGAGGTATAGGGAAAGATTGTACAGGTCAGGATTTTATTCCATGGGCCACAGGAGAATGATGGGAAATTTGTGATGAGGGGTATGGATAGAGTGAATGTAAGCAGGCTTTTTCCACTGAGGTTGGGTGGGACTACAATGAGAGATCATGGGTTAAGGGTGAAAGGTGAAGCTTTAAGGGGAACACGAGGGGGAAGTTCTTCAGTCAGAGGGTTTGAGAGTATGGAATGAGCTGCCACGTGAAGTGGTGGATGTGGGGTCGATTTCAACATTTAAGAGAAATTTGGATAGGTACATGGGTGAGAGGGGTATGGAGGGCTATCGTCCTGTTATAAGGCGGTGGCTGGGAACGGGCCCAAGTGCAAGACACAGACACTGAAGTACTAGGGACAGGACTAGGATACAGGGCAATGGCAAGGACATGGACACGAAAACCGGGAACGAGGAATAGGACTGGACAAGAGAGCTAGAGCCCCGGGCTTGGACTCCGAGCCAGAGACTGGACAAGGACCCAGTACCTGGGTCTTGCCTCTGACTTGGACCCCAGAACTAGGCAAGGATGAGACTTGGCTGGCAGGCAGGATGAGGCTGGAGTCTTCAGGCTTGAGGTAAGGCTTGAGACCAGAGGCTTGAGGCGAGGCTTGGGGTCTTGAAGCTTGGCTTGGGGTGAAGTGCGAGGCTTGGGGTCTTGAAGCTTGGCTTGGGGCGAGGTGCGAGGCTTGGGGTCTTGAAGCTCCTCCTGGCCAGGGTGCGGATCTCCTGGGCAGGGCGCAGATCTCCACCCGATGGAGGCGAGGGACAGGAAGGGACAGAACCAACCGCAGGGTAATGGCAATCTGGCCTGGCTTACCCAACGGTGGCAAGGGACAGGAAGAGACAGAACCAACCGCAGGTAATGGCAATCTGGCCTGGCTTACCCAACGGTGGCAAGGGACAGGAAGGGACAGAACCCACTGTAGGGTAACGGCAATCTGTCCTGGCTTACCCGATGGTGGCAAGGGACAGGAAGGGACAGAACCCACCGTAGGGTAACGGCAATCTGGCCTGGCTTACCCAACGGTGGCAAGGGACAGGAAGGGACAGAACCCACTGTAGGGTAACGGCAATCTGTCCTGGCTTACCCGATGGTGGCAAGGGACAGGAAGGGACAGAACCCACTGTAGGGTAACGGCAATCTGTCCTGGCTTACCCGATGGAGGCGAGGGACAGGAAGGGACAGAGCCCACCGTAGGGTAACGGCAATCTGGCCTGGCTTACCGGACGGAGGCAAGGGACAGGAAGGGACCCAGATACAGGGTGGCTCCAAGATAAGACTTCAGGCAAGGCGAGGCGAGAGTTACCGGCAAGACAAGGCAAGGCTTCAGGCAATCCAGGACGAGACAAGAATTTCAGGTGGGGCGAGGCAAGGTGAGAGTTACCGGCAAGACAAGGCAAGGCTTCAGGCAAGGAAACAGAAGGCAGGGGAATGGATACAAGGAGCAAGGACAAGAACAATCCAGCAGCCACGCCCTGGTCTCTGGAGGTATTTATGCAGCCAGCTCCAATGAGAATCAGCTGCCTCAATTAGTGCTCGACAGGAACAGAAACAGGGTAGATAGGAAAACCTGGAGCAAGGGTCGACGGACCGGACTGTGAACCGGAATGCGGACCTCACGGACCAGACCATGACAAGTCCAGGTGCAGGTCAATGGGACTAGCCAGATTAATGTTTCAGGACAGACTAGATAGCCCGAAGGGCCTGTTCTTGTGCTGTAATGTTCTATGACTCTATGTATCATGGAGAGCATGGAAGGGCCAAGCTTTTTCCAGAAACTAGAACTAGAGGTCATAGGTTAAGGGTGAAAGGTGAACTATTTAAGGGAAACCTGAAGGGATCTTCTTCACTCAGAGGGTGGCACAAGTGTGGAAGTAGTGGATGCAAGTTAAATTTCAGACAAGTTTAGATAGTACTGTACGTGAAAGGGAGGGATATGGAGGGCTATGGTTCAGGTGCATGTCAATGGAACTAGCAGAATAAGTGTTCAGCATGAACTAGATGGACCAAAAGGCCTGTTTATGTGCTGTAATGCTGTTTGACTATGCTCTGTGTCCCATCTGTTAAGCATTTTATCCCCAATACCAGGTGCTCCAAACAGCCTCCTGTGTGGGACTTGATTGAAAGCTTTCCAAAATTCAAGTACAGCCTGTTCTCTAATTCCTTCTCTCTACTGCATTAGAAACATCTTTAAAGAGTTTCAAATCAAGTGCCCAGATCATCTACTCCACATTTGCCAGCTACCAAAAAGTTCAAAGTAAATTTATTATCGAAGTACATCAATGTCACCAAATACAACCCTGTGATTCATTCTCATGCAGGAATGCTCAGTAAATCCAATAACCATAACAGGGTCCCTGATGATGGATGCTGCTTTCCTGTAAAACACTCCGTGTAGATGTGCTCAGTGGTGGGGGGTGAGGGGGCTTTACCTGTGATGGATTGGGGCATATCCACTACTTTATGTAGGATGTTCCATTCAGGGGCATTGGTGTTGTCATACCAGGCTGTGATGCAACCAGTCAATATACTCTCCTGTACATATCTATAGAAATTTGTCAGCGTTTTAGACGTCATGCCAAATCTTCTAAGAACATAGAGGCACTGCCATGCTTTCTCCGTAATTACACTTGCGTGCTGGGCCCAGGGTGGGTCGTCTGAAATGATAACACTGAGGAATTTAAAGTTGCTGATCCTCTCCAGCTCTGAGCTCCGGATGAGGACTGGCTCGTGGACCCTGGTTTCCTCCTCCTGAACTCAATAATCAGCTCCTTGGTCTTGCTTTCCTGTGACAGCACTGCCATATGTCATGAAATTAGTTGTTTTGGAAGCTGATAATCAGAACATCTACTTTCTCCTTTGCCACTTTTTTCAAAGCTCAGGGATGTAGATCCTGAAGACACAGGAGATTCTGTAGATGCTGGATATCTGCAACAATACTCACAGAATGCTGGCAGACCAGTTACCAGGCAGGTAGATTGGAACCAGATTGGAATCAATCTGGGACTATAGCAGAGGTTTCAATGATATTTTCTTTTTCTAATGACAGTTTGTCCCATGATGTCCCATTAACTGGCTCACGTGTTTGTTTCTAGCCTTCCGCAGCTGTGGGCTATTGGCTGGAGATAATGCGTTATTGGCAGCCGCCACATCAGCAGTCAATCTATCAAAGACCCCGAGACTTGCTTTCACTGTTAAATTCTTGCACAGTGCAAAGCTAGGCTGTCATTTTAACATGGTATGAAGCACAAGAATTATCTAACACGACCCCCCTCCACCATCACCCTCACAACCTGTGCTGCTCCCTGTTCAGCCTGACAAACACCTCGTCATCTCCCTTCTCAGCTTGAAATTCCCCGTCCGCCCCTGCCTGGTTTCTCTTTTCTGAACAATAATTTTTTATTTTTTATCTTTTTATTTTATTTAGAGATACAGCACAGAACAGACCCTTTGATCCGCGGTGCGGGCAACCTCGTCATCTCCCTTCTCAGCTTGAAATTCCCTTTCCGCCCCTGCCTGGTTTCTCTTTTCTGAACAGCAATTTTTTTATTTTTTTAAAAATTTTATTTAGAGATACAGCACAGAGCAGACCCTTTGATCCGCGGTGCGGGCAACCTACCTGTTTAACCCTAGCCTATTCACGGGACAATTTACAATGAACAAATTAATCTACTAATTAATCTACTTTGGAGTGTGGGAGGAAACCAGAGCACCCGGAGGAAACATACAAACTCCTGCAGAGGACGCCAGGATAGAACTCTGAACTCCGATGGCACGAGCTGTAATAGTGTTGCACTAACCACTATGCTACCATGGTGCCCGGCCTCTTCAGTTTGTCCTGTCAGCTGATAAAGTGAAAACCAGCAGGCTCTGGGATCTGATGCTCAACAGGACATTGGTGTGAAGCATCTATTTCTCTCTCAGATATTTCCCATCCCACTGTGTCCTCTGTCTTTGTTGGCCATGGCTTCTCCCCTCCTCCCACAGTGAAGGTCTGTGCTGAGCCAAAACTGGACCATCACGTGAGGTAGAATCTTCCGATGGAATCATTGCATTCCACAGATATGGTTTGCTTGATAAGTCTGCTGCTCAGTGAGACGTGGGCTGGTCCCTGTGAGTTCCCATCCCCACAACGGAGAAGAAAGATTGGGAGAGTACAGCAAAAATTAACAAGGGCATAACTGGAACTTGAGGACCTGAGTTCTAGGTTAATGTTGAACGGCTAGGACATTATTCTCTGGAGCGTAGATGAATAATAGGAGATTTGATAGGGATATACAAAATTATAAGGGATATAGATGTTAAGTGCAAGCAGGCTTTTTCCACTGAAGCTGAGTGAGACTGGAACTAGAGGTCATGGGTTAAGGGTGAGAGGTGAAATGTTTAAGGGGAACAAGGGGGAACTTCTTCACTCAGAGGATGGGGAGGTGTGGATCGAGCTGCCAGTGGAAGGGTTGGATGCAAGGTTGATTTCCATAGTGTGTTCATTGTCATCACAAATGACATATTTCACTGTATGACAAATGAACTTGGATCCTAAATCTTGAAGTCTGGATAAGTACATGGATGGTAGGGGTATGGAGGGCTACAGTCTGGGTGTGGGTTAAGGCAAAATAGTAGTTCTGCACGGCCTAGATGGGCTGAAGGGCCTGTTTCTGCACTGCGGTGCTCTATTTATTTTGTACCTTTGAAGGCCAGAGGATGTGACAGTGAGGTGTGTTTGGAGCAGTTACTATTCTGACCTGAGATCTGAGATCCCACAAATGGAGGTGTGCTTTCTGTGCCAGGAATAACAGGCAGAATCAGCTTTAACGTCACTGGCTTATATCATCAAATTTGTTGTTTTTCAGCAGCAGTACATCACAATACATGATAAATAAAACTATAAGTTGCAAGAACTGTGTATATGTAACTATATTAAAAAACTATAAATTGCAAGAAGTGGCTCTTGAACCCACTCCTGATGGTCACAACGAGCGGAGGACATGACTTAGGTAATATAATGACGGATGCTGCCTTTCTGAGGCATCGCCTTTTGAAGGAGTCCTGGATGCTGGGGAGGCTGGTGTCCATGATGGAGCTGGCTGAATTTACAACTTTCTGCAGCTTTTTCCAATCCCGTGCAGCAACCCTCCATACCAGACAGTGGGGCTACCAGTCAGAATGATCTCCAAACTTCTTGATTTGCGAATATGTTCAGTGACATACAAAGTCTCGACAAACTCCTAATGAAATATTGTGGCTTCCTTGTAATTGCATCAGTATGTTGGGCCCAGGGTAGATCCTCAGAGATGTTGGTGCCAGGAACTTGAAACTGCTCACTCTTTCCACTGCTGATCCCTCAACAGGAACTGATGTGTGTTCTTTCAACTTCCCCTTCCTGAAGTTCATAATCGATTCTTTGGTCTTCCTGATGCTGTGCACAATTGTTGCTACAGCACCACTCAGCTAGCTGATCTATCTCACTCCTGTACGCCTCCTTGTCACCATCTGAAATTCTGCCAACAATAGTTGTGATGTCAGCAAATTTATAAATGGCATTTGAGCTGTGCCTAGCCACACAGTTGTCTGTATAGAGAGAGTAGAGCAGTGGACTAAGCACATATCCTCAGTGAGGAAGAGATGTTTTTTCCATTCTCCACAGATTGTAGTCTCCTGGTGAGGAAGTCAGGGATCCAGTTGCAAAGGGAGATACAAAGGTCCAAGTTATGAAGCTTTTCAATTAGAAGTGTGGATATGATTGTGTTGAACACTGACCTATAGTCAATAAACAGCAGTCTGACGTAAGTGTTATCCAAGTGGAGAGCCAGTGAGATTGTATCTGCTGCAGACTTAATGTGGTGATAGGCAAATTGCAGCAAGTCCAGGTCAGTAGTTAGGCAGGAGTTGATTGTAGCCATGGCCAACCTGTCAGAGAACTTCATCACAGTAGATGTAGTGTCACTGGGCGGTAGTCACTGATGCAGCTCATCGCGTCCTTCTTGGGCACTGGTGGGAACCACCGAATGCAGCAGTGAGAGATTGAAGATGTCCTTCAACACAGGTTTTCAGAGGGCTACCAGGTACACCATCCAGGCTTGACACCCTGTGAGAATAATGCTCTGAAGATATCTGGGATTCTTCTCTTGTGCCTGCTGATATAGAGTCACAGTATCTGTGAGAGCTGAGGGCAAGGGAGAGCTTTGGTTTAACACCCCGCTCCAACAATGTATCACTGACACTTTGAACGGTCAAACTTGAAGGCAGAGTTTAATTTTAATGACAGGATTCTTATCAGTGGAGAGGAACAGAGGGATCTGAAGGTCCACGTCCACAGATCTCTCAAGGTTGTGCACAGGTTGATAGAGTGGCTAAGAAAGTGTATGATGTGTTGGCCTTCTTTAGTTGGGGGATTGACTTCAAGAGTCACAAGGTAACATTGCAGCTCTATAAAACCCTGGTTAGACCACACTTGGAATATTGCGCTCAGTTCTGATCACCTCATTATAGGAAGGATATGGAAGTTTTAGAGGGGGTGCAGAGGAGATTTACCAGGATGCTCCTCAGGCTAGAGGATATGTCTTATGAGTATAGATTGAGTGAACTGGGATGTTTCTCTCTGGAGCATAAGCGGAAGAGAGGAGTATAAGATGATAAGAAACACTGATAAAGTAGACAGCCAGCACTTTTTTCCCAGGGTGGAAATGGCTAACAGGAGAGAGCTTAATTTAATGTGATTAGAAGAAGGTTTAGGTGAGAGGTCAGAAGGATTTTTTTAGAGAGTAGTAGATGCCTGGAACGCACTGCCAGGAGCGGTGGTAGAAGCTGATACATTAGGGGCATTTAAGAGACCCTTAGACAGGTTCATGGATGAAAAAAATGGAAGGTTATGTGGGACGGAAGGGTTGGATTGATGGTGGATTAGGTTTATATAGGTCCTTTTCCTGTGTGAATTCCTCACACCTGCTGGGATTATATTCCATCTGCCAGCACTCTGCTTAATTTCCCATCTGGTCTATATCTTGCTGTAGGCATAGACAACCTTCCTCACTATCCACTTAACACCACCAGTTCTGCTGTCATCAACAAACTTACCGATCATACCTGCTATATTCATATGCAAGCTGTTAATACACAGTATCTCACACAAACAACAAGGGTTCCAACACCTGGTGGTTTACCACTGTCTACCACCACCCTCTACCTCCTACCTCCAGATCCATTCAGCCAGTTCAACTCAGATGCCATGTGCATTAACCTTCTGGATTAGGCCAGCACGTGGCACCTTCCTCAATCGTCATAACTGTACAGATGATCACTTGGTGAGCTGTGTGTCGTTGTGGTAGGAAGGATGTTATTAAGCTGGAGAGAGTGAAGAGAAGAATTTTACCAGGACTGGTAAGCTTGAGAGACTGGATAAGCTGGGAGATTTTCCCTGGAGTCTAGGAGGTTGAGGGATGACCTTATAAAATCATGAGGAGTTTATATAAGATGAATGATTGTAGTTTTTGTTTTCCCCAGGACAATGGAGTCTAAAATTAGAGGACATAGATTTAAAGGGAAGGGGGAATGTTTTAAAAAGGGCGCATGGGGAATGGTCTCTCACAGAGTGGTAGATATGTGGAATTTGCTGCCAGAGGAAGTGCAGAGACAGGTATAAATAGTGTTTAGAAGTCACTTGGACTGTTAAATGGATAGTAGAGGTTTGGAGAGATTAGGAAAATGGGACTACCTCAGGTAGACAGCTTGGTTGGTTTGGAAGAGTTGGGTTAGATGGCCTGTTTCTCTGCTGTATACAATGACTCTAATTCTCTTTCCTAGTTACTGCCTCAAAAAACCTCACCAAATAAGTGAGATGAGATATCGCCCACATTGTCTGTCTCTGAATAACTGCCATCTCTCCAAATGTACGTAAACCAAATCCCTAAGGATTTTCTCCAAGTTTCTCGACACTGATGTCAGACTCACTAGCCTGTAGTTACCCGCTGGAGTTACTGAAACAGACCAGCAAATGATTTATTGTGTTGGGCAAGGTTGTGTTCTTAGTTAACGATATCCCAGGAGTACAACAGATCCAATTACTGAGGCCAGACTCTGATGACTGTTGCAGGTTGCAGATATTGCCTGGAGCAAGACTGGTGTTTCAACGGAATGGAGGGATTGTAGGTGCCGAGGTTTGATGGCTTTGTGTGACCATTTCCAGTGGGTGAGAGACATCCACAGGAACCGTTCCAAAGGCTGGAGGAGATCTCAATGTGCTGAGCAGGGTATCTCTCATACTGATGACAGGAGACTGGTGGACTTCACTCACTATGTCTGAACTCCCTACCACAGCCTCAGCCCTGTAGCAGCGACCCAATGCTCACAATGGTTATCATAGTCGGGGGTGGGGTGGGTAGGGCAGGGGTAAGCTCCCACTACCTAGTCCATACTCCCAATGGCATGTATCACAAATAGCCACTGACAATCAAGTCCAGCTCCTGGCCTTCACGTGTGGCTTAGTTACAAAGCCCAGTGAAACCATTTCTACTGACAGGAGAAGGGGCAAAGGTGGGTTACTGGCTTTGGGCAGATGGGGCTCATCAGCTGTAATTAGCAGTTCATCCAGGAGAAGGAATACTCTGATCTCAAATCACTCATGGAGAAGGCTTCAGGAGTAAAAGGGAGAATTTCGGAGCCGGAATCCCTAAGACAGTCCGACTGACTGGCAACTCCTGTGATGCAGCTGATGCCAAGCTGTACCGGTCTCTGTCGTTTCTCTGGATTCATCAGCTGCACGGAGAGGGGAAGCATGTCGCATTGGTAACAGCTTGCTCTCCGTATCGTACTGCCCTGGCTTGTGTACTGGCTGAACAGTTAGGACATGATGTCCATGGTCAACGCCAACAAACAGAGCCACAAAAAAATTATCACCATTACCTTCCTGATTATAAATTGCATTGGGGCCTCCCTGCAGTTGTGAAAGTTCCTTCTCTCAATCACAGTGCTTTCTAAAAAGAGCAATTGAGCAGACATTCCTTGTTCAATTCCACACAGGAACATGGCTGGTCCCTCCTATCCTCCCAGATCATCCATCATCCCAATTGATTATTGGAGTCTTGCTCTGTATAAATTAGTTCCTTCAGAACATGGATCAGCTCTCTCCGGGATCAGCCAGTGAATTACTGTGAAACATCTTAATGATGCGAAAGTCTATTCCATCTCTCTCTCTAACCAAGGCTCTCCAGAGAGACGGAGTGAAGATATGAAGTATTGTTGTCGCATTATGAGTGAGATGGCACTCTGGGTGCAGAAGTGCAAGGAAATGTTATTGTTGCTATGTGAAGTAAAGTAGTTGATATTTTGGAGAATGTTAAAAGAATTTGCATTGGTTCTGGTTGTGGCTTACTCTTGTTGCATGCACCAAAGTACAGTAAAAAACAATTGTCTTGCACACTCTTCATGCAGATCAGATCATTCCACAGTGCATTGAGATAGAACAAGGTAAAACAATAACGAGGCAGAATGAAGTGTAACAGCTACTGAAAAAGTACAGTGCAGGTAAACGATAAAGTGTCGGGTTATAATGAAGTCGATTGTAAGGCCAAAAGTCCATCTTATTGTACAAGAGGTAATTGTACAACTGTGGGGTAGAAGCTATACTCTTACATTTTTAAAAACTGTGAGAGTCTATCCCTCAACCACCCATTCAGACAGCTTGTTCGAGATTCCAACCGCCCTCTGCATGAAAAAAATCTTCCTCAGGCCCCCTGTCACTCTCCTGCCCCTTACCTTTGACCTTTGTCCTCTAGCAGTGGACATCTCCGCTGTGGGGAACACACACAAAATGCTGGAGGAACTCAGCAGGCCAGGTAGCACCCATGGAAAATCAAGTACAGTCAACACTTCAAGCTGAGACGTCAACTGTACTATTTTCCATGGAAGCTGCCTGGCCTGCTGAGTTCCTCCAGCATTTTGTGTGTGTGTGTGTGTGTGTGTGTGTTGCTTGGATTTCCAGCATCTGCTGATCTTCTCTTGTTTCTGCCATGGGGAGAATGTTTCCAATCATCTGCCCAATCTATACGCGTCACATCTTTGTAAATCTCCATCGGGTCCCTCCTCTTCGTCCCGTGTGAAGAATGCACCCACCCATGTGCAGGCGGCAGAGTATTCATATTACAGTTGAGGAAAGGGAACTACAGAGATATGAGAGAGGAGCTGGCCAAAGTTGACTGGAAGAGGACACCAGCAGGGACAAGTAGAACTGCAATAGCTGGAGTTTCTGAGAGTAATGTGGAAGACACAGGAAAGATACATTCTGAAGAAGAAGCATTCTAAAGGGAAAATGAAGCAACCATGGCTGACAAAAGAATTCACTGCCATAGAAGGCTGTGGAAGCCAAGTAATTGGGTATATTTAAAGTGGAGTTTGATTGGTTCTTGATTAGTCAGGGTGTCAAAGGCTACAAGGAGAAGGGAGGACAATGGGGTTGATATGGAAAATAAAATTCGCCATGATGGAATGGCAGAGTAAGCTCGATGGGCCAAGTGATCTAATTCTGCTCCTGTGATTTATGGTCTTTTGGTCTCACTGCAGCTGCAAGGGGAATGAGCTGCTTCTGTTCAGTGGGGAATGAGAATCAGACTCTGGTTTCGTATCACTGGCAGACAGTGCATCATGAAATGTGTTGTTTTGTGCTGGCAGTACATTGCAATATATAATATTAAAGGCACAAATTACAATAAGAAATATGTATATGAAATTAAATTATGTAAGTAGTACAAAAGAGAGCAAAAAAAATACTGGGGGTAGTATGATTTCATTGTCCATTCAGAGACCTGATGGCAGAGTGTGAGAAAGTGCCCCTGAAATGTTGAGTGTGTGTTTTCAGGCTCCTGTACCTCTCCTTGATGGTAGCAATGAGATGAATGCACGTCCCAAGTGATGCGGGTCCTTAATGATGGAAACTGGCTTTTGAGACATTGCTTTTTGAGGATGCCCTCGACGCTGAGGAGGCTGGTGCTCACGATGGGGCTGGCTGAGTTTACAACTCTCTGCAGCTTTTCCAATCCTGTGCAGTGGCCCCTCCACACCAGACGGTGATGCAACCAGTTCGAATGCTCTCCACAGTACATCGGTAGAAATATTGAGTCTTTGATAACATACCAAAACTCAAACGACTATAGAAATATAGCCACTGTCTTTGTACTTGCATCAATACGCAGGGCCCAGGAATGTACCTGAGGAGAGATCCTGCCGCTAACATAGCAGGGAGCCGCTGATAGTGCCGTGCTGTGGAGGAGAGAAATCCGCGTCCTGTTCCACCATCCCGGTGAATGCTGACGGTGCTCACAGAACTTGCCCTCTGTACATCAGTCAGGGTCTTGCCCACTCAGCAGTTTCCACTTATATCCTGGCAATGTGACACCAGTGTGGACATGCGTAAAACTGAAGGGTGATAAATTCAGTTTCATTCGCGCAGACACCTCTCACATCTGCAGCCAGCTGAAGGTCTCCAAGTTAGTTCAACAGTCAGGTCCACATCAGCTGCAGTCCAAGAACACGCTGAACTACAAACCACTCTCAGCCTTCAATCTCCATTGATAGGAAGATTTTGGGAAAGAAGTTTTCATTTCTTACCCTCCTGCCATGAAAAAGATCACCTTTGTGTTTTACCATGAAAGGCCTGGATCTATGGTTCATAATACATTCAGTGACCACTTTATTTGTAAGGCACAGTACCTCTCGTACCCGATGAAGTGGTCACCGAGTGTATGCCCATGGTCTTCTGCTGCTGTAGCCCATCCACTTTAAGGTTTGGCATGTTGTGCATTTTCAGACATGCTCTTCTGCACGTCAGTGTTGTAATGCGTGGTTATTCCAGTTACTGACGCCTTCCTGTCAGTCTGGCCATTCTCCTCTGACCTCTTTCATAAACAAGGCGTTTTCACCAACAGAACTGCCACTCACTGGATTTCTTTTTTGTTTTTCACACCATTCTCTGTAAATTCTAAAGACTGATGTGCATGAAAATCCCAGGGGATCAGCAGTTTCTGAGATACTCAAACCACCCTGTCTGGCACCAACAATCATTCCGCAGTCAAAGTAACTTAGATCACGTCTTCCCCATTCTGATGCTTACACTGAACAACAACTGAACCTCCTGACCATGTCCACATGCTTTAATACATTGAGTTGCTCTCTATGATTGGCTGATAGGCATTTACATAAACGTACAGGTGTACCTAATAAAGTGGCCACTAAGTATACAGAACTGTGCAAAAGTCTTAGCAACATATATATAGTGAGGGTGCCTAAGACTTTTCCACAATACTGTAGTGATTTTGTGTGTTGCACTGGACTGCTGCAAAAAGAAACTAATTTCATGACCCAAGTGAGTGATGATAGACCTGATTCTGATATGGCTCTCTTTTGTGGACTGAGAGTGGGAAGGGGGTGTACTAGGGAAATCATGGTTGGGAAAAGGCGGAGGGAGCGGGGAGGGAGTGGGAAACAGCAGAGAGACATTCTGTAATGATCAATAAACCAGTTGTTTGGAATCAAATGACCTTGCTTGGTGTCTCATGCGCTCATCCTCTGCCACCTGTTCCACACCCCTTTCGCAGCACTCCACCCTCGCATTCCCAACATGCTCTGCTCCTGCCAGATTTACAAACTGGCCCTCCCCTCTATGTTGATAAATGCAGTACCGTGCTAAAGTCTTGGACATCCTAGCGATATATAAGTGCCTAAGACTTTTGCACAGTACTGCATGTACATATATAAATTGAACAAGTAGTGCAAAAAAGAGAACAAAAATAGTGATGTAGTGATGATGGGTTTATGGACCGCTGAGAAATCTGATGGTGGAGAAGAAACTGTTCCTAAAATGTTGAGTGTGGGTCTTCAGGCTCCTGTCCTTCCTTCCTGATGGTAGTAATGCGAAGAGAGCATTGGAGGTGTTAATGTTGAATGCCTCCTTCTTGGGCATTGCCTTTTGAAAATGGTGGGGAGGCTGTGACCATGGTGCAGCTGGCTAAGTGCCAAATTTGTGCAGATTTCCGATCCTGTGCAGTGGTGCCTCCACACTAGACAGTAATACAACCAGTCAGAATGCTCTCCTCTGTAAATGCATCTGTAGAAATTTGCGACATGCCAAATCTCCTCAAACTCCTAATGAAATATAGCTGCTGATTAGGTCATCCACTGATCTGCTCTTTTCGGGGACATGTGCTTATTTGCAATCTCTCTCTGCAATGCAACACTTTTCAGTCATCTTACTGTGCCAGTGAATTTGCATGGCTCCTACTGGTGACCATATCCTTGTTGTGAGGGGCCCAGTGATGTGTGTCCCACCCTCTCCCCACCTCCCAACTTTACCCTTCGGCCATGAGACAAAGGATCACCTTTCCCTTCGCCTTTTTATTTGACCTTGTATTTGACCCCTCACTTCTAATGAGTCACATGCTGCATTCCCAAGTTTCCTAATTAAAATGTGAGATACATCCAGCCGGTCAGGCAATGTCCCCGGAGAGAGAAAGAACTGGTGCTTATTTACTGCATCCAAAGTCTTTCCTCCACTTTGTGGTTTGTTTCCCGTCAGGTCACACTGAGCCACAGCTGCCCACTCACAAAATCTGTCTGAGCATAGAACAGTGCACTGCAGGCCCTTCAGCCCATAATGTTCTGCTGGCCCTTTAAACTACTCTAAGATCAGTTTAGCCCTCTCTTTTCCGACCTAAGAGTCTCCTAATGTATCTGTCTTTACTACCACCCTTGACAGCGGATCCCATACACCCACCGCTCTCTGATATCAGCTCCATTTTTAACAGTTTTATTTAGAGATCGAGCATGCTGACAGGCCCTTCCACAGCAAGCCAGTTCCACCAGGTGACCAATCCCTAACTCACGTGCCTTTGGAACGCGGGTGGGAACCGGGGCACCACGTGGTCACAGGGAGAGTGTGTGAACTCCTTACAGGCAGGGGTGGGAATTGAGCCCAGCTCTCTGGCACTGTAACAGCATTACGCTAACCACTACACTACCGTGCTGTCCCTTCATTAGATACAGTATTGTATACCCACCTTCACCCAGCCCCCTCCTCCACTTTTTGCAGGGGTTGCTTCCTCTGTGATTCCCTTGTCCCCTTGTCCCTCCCTACTAATCTCCCTCCTGGAACTTATCCCTGAAAGCGACCAAAGTGCTACATTTACCTCCTCCCTCACCTCTATTCAGTGCCCCAGACAGTCCTTCCAGATGAGGCAACACTTCACCTGCGAATCAGGTAGGGTTATCTACTGTATCCAGTGCTCCCAATGCGACCTCCACTACATTGGTGAGACGGGATGTCGATTGTCGACCATCTTCGCTCCATCCTCAACAAGTAGGATTTCCTGGTGACCAACCATGTTAACCCCAATCCCTGTTCCCATTCTGACCTGTCAGTCTGCAGACTCCTCTTCTGCCAGGATGAGACCACTCTCAGGATGGAAGAGCGACACTCATATTCCATCTGGGTAGCCTCCAACCTGATGACATGGACATCGATTTCTGCAAAATTTTGGTAATTTTCCCCCTTCAATTTCCCTCTCTTGCCCCATTTTTACTTCTCTCCTCATCTGCCTATTACCACTCCCCCCGCCCCCCGCCTTGGGTTCCCTCCTCCTTCCCTTTCTTCCATGATCCCACTCTCCTATCACATTCGTTCTTCACCAGTCCTATACTTTTTCCACCCATCACTTTCCAGCACCTTACTTCATCCCCTTCCCAGCCACCTGGCTTCACCCATCATCTTCCAGCTGGTCCTCCTTCCCCTCCCCCCCTTCCTTTCCAGTCCTGGTAAAGGGGCTCGGCCTAAAACATCGACTGTTTATTCATTTCCATAGATGCTGCTGAGTTCCTCCAGCATTTTATGTGTGTTGCCCCAGATATGGGAAGGCTGGACATTTAGACAACTGAATCCCTGGTGTCCCTGTGACCAAGACTGAATCATTATAAAAGAATCTGGCCCACATCTGTTTGTTCAGTTCCCCAGTTTTCAGAGGCAGACACTTCAACACACCGAGTCTGTACCAGCTACCCACTGTCACCCCTGCTACAGTGCTCCCATCTCATTCTCTCCACATCCCCATAAACTCACCCCCACAGACACTATTACCACTCAGAGCACCTGAGTTCAGAGCTCAATTCCAGTGCCGTTCTGCGAGGAGTCTTTATACGTTCTCCCCGTGGAATGTGTGGTCTTTCTCCACAGTCCAAAGGTGTACCAGTTAATATGTTAATTGGCCATTGTAAATCGTCCTGTGATTCAGCTAGGGTTAAATCGGGAGTTACTGGGTGTCGCAGCTCGAAAGGCTGAAAGGACTTGTTCCAAGCTGTATTTCTAAATAAATAAAAATAAAATAACTAAATCTGCTGGGGGTTGGGACCTGTGCATAAGTCCGTAAAGAGACACAGGCTGCTGACAGGGTCTGGATTACAGACAACAGATGGATCAGCATCTCACCAAATGGTGCCCAAACATCCCGAGGGCAGATCCTGTGGAAGGGCACAGGCGAGGATGCATGATCAGAGTATGTCATTAACAGGTAGGACAAAGGAGAAATTACTTTGTGGTCTGGCAGAATCAGAATTGGCTTTATTATCACTGATGAAATGTGCTGTTCTGTGGCAGCATGACATAAAAGCACGAAGCTACAATAAACAGTGCAGTGAGGTAGCGTTCATGGGTTCATGGACCGTTCAGAAAGCTGAAGGCAGAGGGGAAAAAGCTGCTCCTGAAACATCAAATATGTGTCTTCAGGCTCCTGTACCTTCTCCTTGATGATAGCAATGAGAAGAAGGCAATGACAGAGTGTAGGGACCTTAATGATGGATGCCCCCTTCTTGAGCGACCACCTCTTGAGGATGTCCCTGATGGTGGGGAGGGCTGTGCCTGTGATGGATCTGGCTGAGTCGAGAACCCTCCGTGATGCAGAACCCCCTTCGAGAACCCTCTGTGATGGAGAACCCGCTTCAAGAACCCTCTGCAGCCTCTTTTGATCCTGTGCCTTAGAGCCTCCACACCTCACAGATGCAACAGTCAGAATGCTCTCTACAGCACATCTGCAGAAAATTGCAAGCGGTTTTGGTGACATACCAAATCTCCTCAAATTCCTACCGACGTGCCTTTTTCATGATTGCATCAATACGTTGGGCACGGGATAGATCCTCTGAGATGCTGACGTCCAACACCATGAGCTGCCCACCCTTGCTGATCCCTTGACGAGGCCTGGTGTATGCTCTCCTGATTTCTCCTTCCTGACTTACACAAGCACAAACCGCAGTGCCGGCCATATTCCCAGTCTGGGCAGGCTCACAAGACCAGCCCAGAGTGCTGCCTGCTGATAGCTCTCCGAACAGCTGCTTTGTTGTCCTGACCCATCCTCAATCCGCTCTGGACCACAGGAGACAGCTGCATTTCTCTACTGACCCGTCCTCAATCCACTCTGGACCATAGGAGACAGCTGCATTTCTCTACTGACCCGTCCTCAATCCACTCTAGACCATGGGAGACAGCTGCATTTCTCTACTGACCCGTCCTCAATCCACTCTGGACCATGGGAGACAGCTGCATTTCTCTACTGACCCGTCCTCAATCCACTCTGGACCATGGGAGACAGCTGCATTTCTCTACTGACCCGTCCTCAATCCACTCTGGACCATGGGAGACAGCTGCATTTCTCTACTGACCAGTCCTCAATCCACTCTGGACCATGGGAGACAGCTGCATTTCTCTACTGACCCGTCCTCAATCCACTCTGGACCATAGGAGACAGCTGCATTTCTCTACTGACCCGTCCTCAATCCACTCTGGACCATGTGAGACAGCTGCATTTCTCTACTGACCCGTCCTCAATCCACTCTGGACCATGGGAGACAGCTGCATTTCACTACTGACCCGTCCTCAATCCACTCTGGACCATGTGAGACAGCTGCATTTCTCTACTGACCCGTCCTCAATCCACTCTGGACCATGGGAGACAGCTGCATTTCACTACTGACCCGTCCTCAATCCACTCTGGACCATGTGAGACAGCTGCATTTCTCTACTGACCCGTCCTCAATCCACTCTGGACCATGGAAGACAGCTGCATTTCACTACTGACCCATCCTCAATCCACTCTGGACCATAGGAGACAGCTGCATTTCTCTACTGACCCGTCCTCAATCCACTCTGGACCAGTGGAGGACAGTAGAATTAGGCCATTCGGCCCATCAAGCCTCTCTGCCACCCAGTTATGGCTATTTTTTTCAAAACCATTAACCCACCTTCTCACTGAAACCTTTAACCCCTTACAGATCAATAAGCCTAGTACTTCTCAGGGAGCTGGGGTGGAGCAAAGGCAAGTGGGACACCGATCGTGGCCAATGGGACAGTAGTGACTGTAAGAGCAGGGATGTGATGCGTACTGGTGAACATAACACTGTTACAGTGCAAAGTTTGAAGTAAATTTATTCTAAAAGTACAAATCAACATTATTATGTGCAGTGCCAGATGACATGGGCAATCATGGTCCTTCCATAACCAAGATTGTCCTTGGCAAATTTTTCGACAAGTAGTTTGCTATTGCCTTCTTCTGTCTGTACAAAACTGGTGGCCCCCGCCATTATCAATACTCTTCAGAGAATGTCTGCCTGGTGTCAGTGGTCAGATAACCAGGACTTGTCATATTAACCAGCTGATCATACGACCATCCTCCACCTATTCCCATGGGTTCACGTAACCCTGATCTGGGGGCCAAAGCAGGTGCTACTCCTTGCCCAAGGGTAACCTCCAGGCTAGTGGAGGGAAGGATGCCTGGACCCTTTGCAATTTGCCTATTGCCACGATATGTCAACGACAGATGCAATCTCAATGGCTCTCCAAGCAGCTTTAGACCACTTGGACAACACAAACACCTATGTCAGGATGCTGTTCATCAACTATAGTTTAGCATTTCCCACAGTCCTGATGGAGAAGTTGCAGAACCTGGGCCTCTGTACCTCCCCCTACAACTGGATCCTTGACTTCCCAACTGGAAGACCACAGTCTGTGCGGATTGGTGATAACATATCTTCCTCGCTGACGATCAACACCGGTGCACCTTGGGTGTGTGCTTAGCCCACTGCTCTACTCTCTGTATACACAAGACTGTGTGGCTCAGCATAGCTCAAATACCATCTATAAATTTGCTGATGATACAACCATTGTTGGTAGAATCTCAGGTGGTGACGAGAGGGTGTACAGGAGTGAGATATGTCAACTAGTGGAGTGGTGTCACAGCAACAACCTGGCACTCAACGTCAGTAAGATGAAAGAGCTAATTGTGAACTTCAGGAAGGGTAAGATGAAGGATCACGTACCAATCCTCATAGAGGGATCAGAAGTGGAGAGAGTGAGCAGCTTCAAGTTCCTGGGTGTCAAGATCTCTGAGGATCTAACCTGGTCCCAACATATTGATGTAGTTATAAAGAAGGCAAGACTGTGACTATACTTTATTAGGAGTTTGAAGAGATTTGGTATGTCAAAAAATACACTCAAAAACTTCTATAGATGTACCATGGAGAGCATTCTGACAGGCTTTATTACTGTCTGGGATGGGGGAGGGGCTACTGCACAGGACCGAAAGAAGCTGCAAAGGGTTATAAATTTAGTCGGCGCTATCTTGGGTACTAGCCTACAAAGTACCCAGGACATCTTCGTGTCTCAGAAAGGCAGCGTCCATTATTAAGGACCTCCAGCACCCAGGGCATGCCCTTTTCTCACTGTTACCATCAGGCAAGAGGTACAGAAACCTGAAGGCACACACTCAGCGATTCAGGAACAGCTTCTTCCCCTCTGCCATCCGATTCCTAAATGGACATTGAAACCTTGAATGCTACCTCACTTTTTAAATATATTATTTCTGTTTTTTTGCACGATTTTTAATCTATTCAATATATGTATAGTGTAATTTATTTATTTATTTATTTATTTATTTTCTTTCTTCTATATTATGCATAGCATTGAACTGCTGCTGCTAAGTTAACAAATTTCACGTCACATGCCGGTGATAATAAACCTAATTCCTGATTCTGATTCCTTTGGTTGACTTGTATCTCCACCATCATCTACTGAAAATACAAATATATCACCATATACAAGCCTGAGATTCATTTTCTTGCGCACATACTCAATAAATCCAATAACCATAATAGCATCAATGAAAGACCACACCGAACAGGGTGAACAATCAGTGTGCAAAGGACAACAACTGTGCAATTACAAAAAGAAAGAAATAATAATGATAAATAAATAGGCAATAAATATTGAGGATATGAGATGAAGAGTCCTTGAAAACTAACCTATCGGCTGTGGGAACAGTTCATTGATGGGGCAAGTGAAGTTATCCACTCTGGTTCAAGAGCCTGATGGATGAGGGGTAATAACTGTTCCTGAACATGGTGGTGTGGGTCCTGAGGCTCCTGTACCTTCTTCCTGATGGCAGCAGGGAGAAGAGAGCATGGCCTGGGTGATGAGGTGCCTGATACTGCTTTCCTGTGATAACGCTCCGTATAGATGTGCTGAATGGTGGCGAGGACTTTACCCATGATGGACTGGTTCATAATCACAACTTTTGGTAGAATTTTCTGTTCAAGGGCATTGGTGTTTCCATAGCAGGCTGTGATCCAGCCTGTCAGTGTACTCTCCAGCGCACATCTGCAGAAGCCTGTCATGCTGAATCTCCACAAATTTCTAGGGAAGGAGAGGATCTGCTGTGCTTTCTTCATCATTGCACTTGCATGCTGGGCTGAAATAATAGCACCAGTGCCAGCAGCCTGGGTAAAACTCCGGCCACTGTCCGTAAGGAGTTTGTATCTTCTCGCCATGACTGTGTGGGTTTTCTCTGGGTGCTCTGGTTTCCTCCCACAGTCCAAAGACGTACCGGTTAGTAGGTTAATTGGTCACAAGGGAGTCATTGGGCAATGGTGGCCCATTCAGCCAAAATGACCAGCTACTGAGCTGGATCTCCAAAGTAAGAAAAGCTTTGTAGAACATTGGCTAGTCTGCACTTGGAGCACCATGCACAGTTGTGATCACCATGTTATTGGAAGGATGTGCTCACAGTTGCGGGGGGCGGGGGGGAAGAACGGCAGTCAGGTGTTGCTATGTTTGGAGTAGCTCCTATATAAGGAGTGATTGTGAATGCTGGACATGTTCCCCAGGATGTGGGAGGGTGGGGTGATAGTGGAGATGATCTGTCAGAAGTGATGCTGGATGTGTTCTCCAGGACCTGGAGGGTTGGGGTGATAGTGGAGATGATCTGTCGGAGGTGATGCTGGACGTGTTCCCCAGGACGCTGGAAGATGGATGGCCATGGGGAATAACCTGTCCGAGGTATGTAAGATGATGAGGGGAACTGATAGACTGCTAGGAAGAACCTCCACCCCATGTGGGGGTGTCTAGAACAAGGTGACATTGATAGGAACTTCAAGGGGGATTTGAGGAGGATTTTTTTCACCTGGAACTTTGTAGGAATCTGGAACCTAATACTGAGGACATGGTGAATACAGACAGTCTCAAAACTGCTGCAACATTCATGTACTCAACGACTTCAACTATATTTTTTGTGTGACTGTATGTTTACCACTCCCTTCTATGTGCTATATGTCCCTCGTGCTGTGAGTGACTGTTGGTATTGTGTTTAGTATCCTGGCCCCGGAGGAGCGCTGTTTCATTTGGCTGTATTCATGGGTGTTGATGTATGGTTGAATGGCAATTAAACTTGAATTTGAAAACATGTAAGAAACATCTGAACAAGTACTTGAATTACTGAGGCAGGTGAAGCCAATGCAGCTAAATGCATGTTTGTAAGTACAAGGGCTGTCAGGGACAGGATGGGCCAAAGGGCTTGTGTTTGTGCTCTACTGCTCTGTGATTGCTCACCCTCACTGACGCTGTGTGGGACTGGCGGGTGAACTGGGAAAAGCCTTGAGCATCTGTGACGTATCTGTATACTCTAAGAGCCGATGTGCATGGACGTACTGTGACCCTGTGGACAGCACACTCCTTCAGTGATATACCTTATACCAGAGACATGGGCACTCTACAGAATGGCCTGAAGTTTCAACAGATGCAGCAGTTAATTATTCTGCCTTTTTGTCTTTACATCTATCTATTCTGCAGCTTAATTCCTTAGTGTGGACTTTACGCTGCTAAAATCTCTGTTGATCCCAGCCCTGAACGTATTCAATGCATGAGGTAGGCAGTTTTGAGCAAGGTTCTGTGTGCAAAAATCTCTCCCCATCTCAGTCATGGACCGTTGTAAGAAGATATTCTTTCCCATGAGGCTAGGATTAACTTTAACCCCGGATTCAGCTGTGATTAGATTTTAGCGTTCCTTGTGTGACTTTTCAATAATGCAGATGCTGTAGAATTAGATGAGAAGAGGGTTTGGTGCCTGCAGTCCTTTTCCTGGACTCAGCACTTCATGTGCAATGCAGTGTCGTTCAAATGGCCCTCGCTGTGATAAGCGAAACACTAATGCAAATGTGTGTGTACAGTGTGCACTGGCTGTGTGCAGTGTGTCTGCACTGTGCACTGGCTGTGTACGTTGTGTATACTGGTAATGTTTATCTGTCTGTGTGTGTACAGTGTGCTCTGGCTGTGTGCAGTGTGTCTGCACTGTGCACTGGCTGTGTACATTGTGTATACTGGTAATGTTTATCTGTCTGTGTGTGTACAGTGTGCTCTGGCTGTGTGCAGTGTGTCTGCACTGTGCACTGGCTGTGTACATTGTGTATACTGGTAATGTTTATCTGTCTGTGTGTGTACAGTGTGCTCTGGCTGTGTGCACTGCGTCTGCACTGTGCACTGGCTGTGTGCATTGTGTATACTGGTAATGTTTATCTGTCTGTGTGTGTACAGTGTGCTCTGGCTGTGTGCAGTGTGTATACTGGTAATGTGTATCTGTCTGTGTGTCTGCACTGTGCACTGGCTGTGTACATTGTGTATACTGGTAATGTTTATCTGTCTGTGTGTGTACAGTGTGCTCTGGCTGTGTACATTGTGTATACTGGTAATGTTTATCTGTCTGTGTGTGTACAGTGTGCACTGGCTGTGTGCAGTGTGTCTGCACTGTGCTCTGGCTGTGTGCAGTGTGTATACTGGTAATGTGTATCTGTCTGTGTGTGTACAGTGTGCGCTGGCTGTGTATGTTGTGTGCAGTCTGCACTCTATGTACGCGGTGTGCATACAGTGTGCGTAGGTGTGAACACAGTTTGTGTATACTGTGTGCACTGGGTAAGTATTGTGGCTGTACAGTGCAGTGTGAGCTGGGTGTGTGTTGTGTATAGACTGTGTACTGGGTTTGCACAGTGTGTTCGCAGTGTGGGTATGATGTGTGCAGAGCATGCACTGGTTGTCTACGGTGTGCAATGTGCACAGGGTATGTACAATGCATATAAAGTGTATGTACCAGAAGTCTATAAGACATAGGAGCAGAATTAGGCTATTTGGCCCATCGGGTCTGTTCTGTCATTTCATCATGACTGATTTATTATCCCTCTCGACCCCATTCTTCTGCCTTCCTCCCATAACATTTGACGTCCTCACTAATCAAGAACCAACTTGAACAATGTGCAATGGTGGCCTCCACCCTGTGACGATTTCTTCGGGCTGGGGGGGACAGTGTCAGAGGTTGTCAGAGACCTTTCTGTTTTCTGTGAGTGCTTACTGACCAGTGTACACATGGAGGACATGCGGATGTGAGTGTTGGTGACAGTCAGAGGGCAAGGCAATCAGTGGTGTGAAGGGCTGATCGAGGAATGTGAGGACGTGCACAGTGAAAGAAAGAAAAATAAACGTCTGTTGGAAATTGAAAGAGTCTCCTCACCCCAGAGTCATCCCGTTCCAGTTTGGAAGCCTGTCAGTCTGCTGCAGTCATTATCAGACCACCACCTCACAAAGTCCAGAAGGCCCAAAGACACAGGGTCAGAATTAGGCCATTCAGCCCATCGAGTCTGCTCCATCATTCCATCATAACTGATTTACTATCCCTCTCAACCCTTCTCCTGCCTTCTCCCTGTAACCTTTGTCCCTCCCCTTACTCATCAAGAACCTATCAAACTCCACTTTAAATATACCCAACGACAGCTCTTCTCTGACCCTCCCCCTCTCTTCCCCTTCCGCCTTCTCTCGACGCCCCCCCCGACCTCTCACCCCTCTCTCCTGGACCCTCACACCATGGGACCCATAACCATTGAGGAGATGGGCCTCAGATAGTTCTGCTCCTATTACCCTCTGTACTGGAGGTAAATGCCCTCACATACCCACCAACCTTACACAGACCTCACACAGAATGCTGGAATCACTCAGCAGGTCAGACAGCATGTGTGGAGAGAAATAAAACAGTCCAGGCTCTTCACCAGGACTGGAAAGGAAGGGCGATGGAGGGAGGGGAAGGAGTATACGCTAGCAAGTGAGAGGTGAGACCAGATGAGAGGGAAGGGGAATGAAATAAGAAGCTGAGAGATGATAGGTGGAAAAGATAAGTGGCTGAAGAAGAAGGAATCTGATAGGAGAGGACAGTGGATCATGGAAGAAAGGGAAGGAGAAGGACACCTTATCCTTCACTGTCAGCATGGGACAGAAGGTAGAACCCCACCTGAGGGCAGGTGGTGAGGTCAGCATCATCTGAGCTGTGCTGATTGGGGGTGGTGGCTTTCTCTGGTTGACAAGTGGGACCAGACCACGTGCCTGAGCTCTGGTTTAAAGCACAAAGGGAACTCATCACCCCTGGAGCTGTAAACCCTTAACCAGTATCATTGAAGCAGGTCGAGAGGTCCTTCAACCCAGTGACCGTCAGTCACCACTTACTCCAGTCCGAGCCTGATTCACCTCACCCTCCCCATTTTCCCAATCCGAGCCTGATTCACCTCATCCTCCCCATTTTCCCACCAGCTCCCAGACTCTCTCAATCAGCCGCACGCCACAGACAGCTACTTCTGGCTGTACCGCTGTCCAGCCTGCACGTGGGAGGAAACCGGAGCACCAGAGGAAACCCACACGGTTGAACAGGTTCGGACTTAATTCCCTGGAGTGTGGGAGAATGAGGGGAGATTTGATGAAGGTATTCAAAATTACGAGGGGTACAGACAGGGTAAATTCGAGCAGGTTGTTTTCCACTGAGCTCGGGTGAGACTAGAACTAGAGGTCAGAGATAAAGTGTGAAAAGTGAGGAAGAACTTCTTCACCCAGAGGGTGGAAGTGGATGCAAGTTAAATTTCAGACAAGTTTGGATAGTACTGTACGTGAATGGTTCAGGTGCGTGTCGATGGGACTAGGCCCAGTAAGTGTTCAGCATGAACTAGATGGGCCAAAAGGCCTGTTTCTGTGCTGTAGCTCTTTATGACTACAAGGTGACTGTTGCTGAGGTAAGGCATCATAGAAATGCAAGTCAAGTCTTTATTTGTTTTCTTTCAATCAGTGCTGTTTCCATTGGGTAAAGCCCTCCTTGAATTAATGAGTCTACACAACTTGGAGCAAATGGAATGGAGTGCATTCCAGGGGGAACGCCAATGCTGAAGGAGTTGGTTACTGTTGGATTGGGCTGATTGCTGATAGTGTGCTCTGTGTTTTAATTACTGAGTACTTCTAATGAGTTTTCAGGATTAATCATGAGTAAATCCCTCTAGAAATGATTCCCTGTGAAAGGGGCACTGATGTGTGAAGTCTGCAGCAGAGTGGATGGTAGTAAAGGTTTCTCAGTTCCAATGAGCAGAGGAATGATGGGGAGGAGAGAGTCACTGCTGCTGTTTGCAAAGTGCTCGACAAGGGGCCGGCTTTCTGTTGGGCTTGTAGGTCCTGAAGTTGGAATTCTGAACAGGAACATAGAGCAGTACAGCACAGAAGATGGCGGCGCACCTTCATGTGCGCATCTCTCCGCTGAAAAATGATATCGTATCTGTTAAATAGGGGCTGTGGACAATTCTGATTTGATGGAGAATGGACGTGAAAACACAGAGGAACATCTGGAGAAATTTCTGAAACGTCCGTTTGCTGCTGTTGTTACTGTGTGGTCGGGAATCTTTTGGAGGGTAGGCCTCAAAATCCCCGGCCTTGCCTGCTTTTGGCGACCGAGAAGGAGGTCGAATCATTCGGACAGAGATGGCGCTCAGTACTCGGTGTCGGAGAGCTGATCAGGGATCGAGGTTTTGGGATGACTCAGAGTTGGATTGTGGTTGGCATGACAGGGAGAGTTTTTCTTCCTTCTCCCGTCTGCGTGAGATGTGGGACATTGGAGAAACTTTGAACTTTACTGTGCTCACGGACTTTCTTCATCAAGTTATGGTATTGTTACACTGTTGTAACTATATGTATAATTATGTGGTTTTGTCAGTTTTTTCAGTCTTGGTTTGTCCTGTGTTTTGTGATATCACACCGGAAGAAATATCGTATCATTTCTTAATGCATGCATTACTAAATGACAATAAAAGAGGACTACGTGTTTTCATAATCTAAAACAGAAACTCAAGGTTGCATTCAAGTTTAACTGTCATTCAACCATACACATGTATGTCACTGAACGAAATAGCATTGCTCCAGGGCCATGGGCAAAACATAGCACATTCAATCACACACCACACTGCAGTTCTGCTTGAGATAGCTCAGCCTGAAGGTTGATGGTGCATCGGATGTGGAGGCTGGAGACGCAATAGTCACCCCTGAGCACCGCCATCTTACCGGCACAGGCTTTCAGCCCATCATGATGTTCCAAACGTTGAGGACCGCGGGAAGGGGCCACACACTTTGGGATGCACTGGGCAGTGTGAAGGTTTCTCACGTGTAGCCAGTAGGTTGTGTACAGGAGATGGAGAGAGGATAGGACAGTGTCAGCATAGACAGAGCAGGTGGGCTGGGTGAGATGGAAGGTGAGCAGGTAGACAGGTGGACTTCTGGCCCAGGGCTGCAATCTCTTTACAAGCCTTTAGCAGAAGCTCATGAGACAAGATGAGGTAATGTCGAACGAGCCAGGACATTTCTCTGAAGAGTGAAGAAAGATAAGAAGTGACTAAATAACGGAGTGAACAAGATGCAGAGGTGACTAGATTGAGATGTGTACCAAATGGGAAGCTGACTTGATAGAGGTGTGTATATGATGGAAAGGTGCCGAGATACTGTTGTGTAGAAGATGGGAAGGTGACTAGATTGAGATGTGTACAAGATGGATAGATGATGAGTTGGAGGAATGTGTACAAGATGGAGAGAAGACGAGTTAGGGGTGTGTTTAAGATGGAGGGGTGACTAGATAGAGGGGCGTACAAGATAGAGAGGTGATGAGTTAGAGGGGCGTACAAGGTGGGAGGTGACTTGGCACTGGGGTGTGTACAAGATGGAGAGCTGACTAGATAAAGGTGTACAAGATAGACAGGTGACAAGATAGAGGGGTGTACAAGATGGAGAGGTGACTAGATAGAGGATTGTGTACAAGATGGAGAGGCGACTAGATAGAGGTGTACAAGATAGAGAGTGATGAGATAGAGGGGTGTACAAGATGCAGAGGTGACTGGATAGAGGTGTACAAGATGGAGAGGTGATGAGATAGAGGAGTGTGTACAAGATGGAGACGAGATAGAGGTGTCTAGCAGATGGGGAGTTGACTTGATAGAGGGGTGTACAAGCTGGAAAGGTAACTCGATTGAGGAGTGTGTGCAAGATGGAGAATTGACTACACGGGGGGTACAAGAGAGAGTGGAGAGTGAGCAGGTAAAGCAGGTTGTATTCTGCCCCATGGTTGGCTTCTCTTGTATGAGCCACCGGTACAAGTTCATAAAACAAGCTATGGAAAGGTTGAGTGACCTCAGGCTTTTTTACTTTATTCTGAAGGAGGATGTGAGGTGACTTGAAAGAGGGGTACAAGATGATAGAAAGGACAGTTCGCTCCTATTCACAGGGTGCGTCGTGGTTAGCACAACACTTTACAGTACCAGAGAACTGGGCTCATTCCCTACCACTGACTTTGAGGGGTTTGTGTCTTCTCCCTGTGACCATGTGGGCTTTCTCTTGGTGATCCAGATTCCTCCCCCAGTCCAAAGACGTCGCGGTTTGTCAGCAAATTGGTCATTGTAAATTGCCCCATGATTGGGCTTGTGTTAAATCTGTGGATTGCTAGAAGGTGTAGCTCAGAGGGACAGAAGAGCCTATTCCACACTGTATCTCAACAAATCATTTGAAGGTGATTGGCAGGAAGTATAGGGGGATGTCAGAGGTAGGTTTTTATACAGAGGGTAGTGAGTGCGTGAAATGAACTGCCAGGACTGGTAGAGGTGGATACATTGGGGCCATTTAAGAAACTTCTAGAGAGGCACATGAATGATAGAAAAATGGAGGGCTCTGTGGGAGAGAGAGGTGAGATTGATCTTGGAGAAGGTTAAAAGGTTGGTACAACACTGCGAGCAGAAAGGTCTGTATTGTTCTGTGTTCTGGGTGATGGTGCTGTTATACTGATGGCTGCTTCACCACTGAGAGAGTGGTCCTGCCTGGAGCTTCTGAGATGCAGAAAGAGCCTGGGGGTGGGGGGGAGGTGCCTACAGCTTTCACCATTCAGAGGAGATACAGGCTATCTGTCACTCACAGCTTTTTCTGCCCTTCAGCCAGATCATGGCTGAATTTCCACTGTAGGTTCATCCATTTTCCTCCAATTCAGTCAGTTCACCTAAAAACCCAAAACCCTGCTGAGCTCTGTTTTGTGTGAATTCCCTGCAGAGAGGAGATTTCAGTGTTATTCAGGACCGATGGATACAGAGGCAGCGACTAGAATTCAGGAGGTGTTGGGGCTGGATGAACTACAGAGATAGGAAGGGTGTAGGGTTTGGAGAAGGGTGACTCACAGACATAGAGGGAGATGTATGGATTTGAGAAGAGGGTCAGGGAGAGGAAGGGTTGTAGGAACTAGAGGGGGAGTCACAGGGTTAGGGAAGGGTATTAATGTTTGGAAATGGTGTTGCAGAGTTAAGAAGAGATGCAGAGGCTGGGGGGGTCACAGAGTTGGGGTGGGGTGCAGGGGTTGGAGGGGGGTCACAGAGTTAGGGAGGGGTATCAAGGGTTGGAGGTGGGGTCACAGAGTTAGGGAGAGGTGTAGGGGCTGGAAGGGTCACAGAGTTAGGGAAGGGTGTAGGTGCCGGAGGTGGGGTCAGAGTTGGATAGGGTGAGAGCCAGCAGGATTTGACTGAAGCATACAGAGTGAGGTTGGGGATAACAGACACTTGTGGGCTGCCCCCAGCACATTCTCGTGTGTGTTGGTTGTTAACACAAACGACACGTTCCACTGTATGTTTCAATGTACATGTGACAAATGAATCTGAATCTAAGTCAGTTTGGGACAGAGATGCCTGAGGTTTTGGGACTGGGAGAGGTACAACTCTGCATAACTACCTAACTTCCATCTCCTCTGTTTAACACCCTTATGTCACATCCTAACATTTCCTGGAGTTCAGATTTTTTCAGTGTTAACAGGAGACATCAGCTAGACAACAAATGGTGTGCGTAGTCTGGCCACCTCCCTCGTCCACACTGGGTGTACTTCCCCTCCCCCCACGCCCACCAGCACTGGGAGGTCCCTCGACAGCAGAATGGCAGTGGTTTCAGGAGGGAAATCACCAATACCGACATCTCAAGGGGAGTCAGGGAAGGGCAATAAGTGGGCCAACACCCTCAAAGAAGGCATGACACTGGCTATATTTCATTAGGAGTTTGGGGAGGTTTGCTGTGTCATCAAAAACTCTCACAGATGATGCAAACATTGTAAATGTTTGCATCACTGTCTGGTCTGGAGGGGCCACTGCACAGGATCAGGAAGAGCTGCAGAAAGTTGTAAACTCAGCCGGCTCCATCATGGGCACCGGCCTCCCCGGTATCGAGGACACCTTCAAAAGGCGATGCCTCAGAAAGGCAGCATCAGCACCCTCATCACCCAGGACATGCCCTCTTCTGTTTGCTACCGTCAGGGAGGAGCTACAGGAGCTTGACTATATATATATATATATATATATTTCTCACTGTAATTTATACCCGATTCTGGCTTCAATCCTCATAGAGAATACATTAACTAAGTAAGGTCTACTCTTTGTTGCAGAGATGCTGACTTCAGTTTATTTCCTCGCATTACTGGAGTACAGTTTTCCAGATGGACTTTGTGGTTTGGAGAGAATCCCCTGCTCTGAAAATATTCCGGTGATTGAGGTTTGGACCGGCTCCCAGTGAGGCTCCTGGCAACCCCTGCGTGCGCTCTGCAACCCAGCCCAGGGAGGCCCCGAACCCTTGGCGGATTAGCAGGTAAGACATGGATGGAGATTTGAAGTGAAACGTGTCACACAGATCTTTGAGGGCTTCGCAGGCGATGTTCTGATTGATGTGTTTCTGTGGCGTGGAGTTGGATCTCGCAGAGAATGGTGACAGCATTCAGAAAGCCTGGCGTGGCTCCGCTCCATCAACACTATTACCTCGCTGTCAAGTTCATTAATGAATCTGGTCCACATGGATTGTGATGTTGAAATGTTGTCTCAGTGACAGATGGACGGTACAGGGTGTATGTGTTCTGTGACGTCCTGTCTGTGAAGAGGGTTACATCCTTGTCTCTCTGTGTCAGGAAACAGCTGGATTAAACTCCTCAATCTGATTGTATGTTCCTGTGTTCGTGGACAATACTAAATCTATTGAATATCGAAAGGTCCAGATAGAGTGGATGTGGAGAGGATGTTTTCAATAGTGGGGGAGTGTAGGACTGGAGGGCACAGCCTCAGAATAGAGGGATGTCTTTCTAGAGGAGAAATTCCTTTAGCCAGAGAGTGGAGGATCAGTGGAATTCATTGTGATAGACGGCTTTGAGGGCCATCCTTGTATGTATTTAAAGTGGAGGTGGATAAGTTCGTGATTAGTCAGGGCATCAAATAGTACAGGGAGAAGGGAGGGGAATGAGGTTGAGAAGTAAAATAAATCAGCCATGCTGGAATGATGGAGCAGACTGGATGGGCTGAATGGCCTAAGTCTGATCCTATGTTTTCCGGTTATTGCAGATGAAAATAAAACGTTATCGCTTTCTTCTGGATGTTGTTGGTAATGCTGAGTTTTGGGTGTCTGTGCAGTGTCCCAGTTGCCCTGTATACAGAGCCAGTTCACTCAGTGTCAGAGCGGGGATTATAGCTGGGAGAGGCAGTGGGGTTAAACTCTCACTATCTATTAAATGCTCCCAATGGTGATCGTCTCAAATAGCCTCTGACGGCCAGCTCCTGGCCTTCACATGTGGCTGAGTCCAGCAGACCAATTTCTACTGACAGCAGAAGGCACAAAGATGGGTTGCTGGTGCCTTAAAACCAGTCGCTTCAGTGTGGCAGTGTCTTAACTTACCTGCTCGTCAAAAGGCACGCCCCCGAGGGATGTGGGGACTGACTGTGTAACGGGCATTGCGGCGCCTCCCCCCAGCTTCCATTTAACTGATGATGTCATGGAGCTGTAACCACGCGGTCTCCTTTTGCTCTCGGTCACCGTGGGCCAGGTAGACAAGGCTGCACAGTTACGCTAGACAATGGGCGGTGTGTTGTAGTAAAGGGAGCCTGGGCGCACTCTTTAGATAAGTATTTGCCATTGTCTGTATGTTTAGTGTCTATTTTATCCTGCTATTTCAGGCACCCAGTTTATCTGTGAGTTTAGGTTGAAGGGTTGAATGTTTAGTGTTTGTTTTGCTTTGTTAACTTACTTACTGTTAGTGACTGTCCTCTGTCGCCACTGACTGAATCCACGAATCTGATTTTCTGCAACATTCAGACATGGAGCTCATTTAGGAGAAGAAAAACTCTGATCCCAAACCTCCGCTGCCTTGTGGCTCTACCCAGTCATGGGGAAGGCTTCAGAAGTAATCTCCTGCATGGTCAGCGGCTTACTCACCATGTTGTACTGGCTTGCTTATGACATTGACAGCTGGAACACCACAAGCAATGGACGGCTCTGGGGAAGAGTCTCTACCTTCACCTGTTCTTGAGAGTGACCACTGTGTACGCCCCCTGTCCCTGCCCCTGTGAACGCCACCTGTCCCTGACCCTGTGAACGCCCCCTGTGTACACCCCGTCCCTGCCCCGAGAATGCCCCCTGTCCCTGCCCCTGTGTACGCCGCCTGTCCCTGCCACTGTGTACGCCGCCTGTCCCTGCCACTGTGTATGCCCCCTGTCCCTGCACCTGTTAATGCCCCCTGTCCCTGCCCCTGTGAACGCCCCCGTCCTTGCCCCTGTGAATGCCCCCATCCCTGCCCCTGTGTACACCCCCCATCCCTGGCCCTGTGTACACTCCCTATCCCTGCCCCGTGTACGTCCCTGTCTGTGCCCCTGTGAATGCCCCCTGTCCCTGCCCCTGCCCCTGTGAACGCCCCCTGTCCCTGCCCCTGTGTACGCCCCCGTCCCTACCCCTGTGAACACCCCCTGTCCCTGCCCCTGTGTACGCCCCCTGTCCCTGCCCCTGTGAACACCCCCTGTGTACACCCCCCGTCCCTGCTCCTGTGTACGCCCCCATCCCTGCCCCTGTGTACGCCCCCGTCCCTGCCCCTGTGTACCCCCCCTGTCCCTGCCCCTGTGAACGCCCCCTGTGTACACCCCCCATCCCTGCCCCTGTGTACGCCCCCATCCCTGCCCCTGTGTACGCCCCCGTCCCTGCCCCTGTGTACACCCCCTGTCCCTGTCCCTGTGTACGCCCCCGTCCCTGCCCCTGTGTACGCCCCCTGTCCCTGCCCCTGTGAACGCCCCCTGTGTACACTCCCCATCCCTGCCCCTGTGTACGTCCCCGTCCCTGCCCCTGTGTACACCCACTGTCCCTGTCCCTGTGTACGCCCCCCGTCCCTGCCCCTGTGAAAGCCCCCTGTCCCTGCCCCTGTGAACGCCCCCTGTGTACACCCCCCATCCCTGCCCCTGTGTACGCCCCCGTCCCTGCCCCTGTGTACGTCCCCCGTCCCTGCCCCTGTGTACGCCCCCTGTCCCTGCCCCTGTGAACGCCCCCTGTTTACACCCCCTGTTACTGCCCCGAGAATGCCCCCTGTCCCTGCCCCTGTGTATGCCGCCTGTCCCTGCCCCCTGTGCACGTCCCCCGTCCCTGCCCCTGTGAACGCCCCCGTCGCTGTCCCTGTGTACGCCCCCTGTCCCTGCCCCTGTGAACGCCCCCTGTGTACACCCCCCGTCCCTGCCCCTGTGTACGCCCCCATCCCTGCCCCTGTGTACGCCCCCGTCCCTGCCCCTGTGTACACCCCCTGTCCCTGTCCCTGTGTACGCCCCCATCCCTGCCCCTGTGTACGCCCCCTGTCCCTGCCCCTGTGAACGCCCCCTGTGTACACCCCCCGTCCCTGCCCCTATGTACGCCCCTGTCCCTGCCCCTGTGTACGCCCCCTGTCCCTGCCCCTGTGAACGCCCCCTGTGTACACCCCCCATCCCTGCCCCTGTGTACGTCCCCATCCCTGCCCCTGTGTACACCCCCGTCCCTGCCCCTGTGAAAGCCCCCTGTCCCTGCTCCTGTGAACGCCCCCTGTGTACACCCCCCATCCCTGCCCCTGTGTACGCCCCCGTCCCTGCCCCTGTGTACGTCCCCCGTCCCTGCCCCTGTGTACGCCCCCTGTCCCTGCCCCTGTGAACGCCACCTGTCCCTTTCTCTGTGTACGCCCCCGTCCCTGCCCCTGTGTACGCCCCCTGTCCCTGCCCCTGTGTACACCCCCTGTCCCTGCCCCTGTGAACGCCCCCTGTTTACACCCCCTGTTACTGCCCCGAGAATGCCCCCTGTCCCTGCCCCTGTGTATGCCGCCTGTCCCTGCCCCCTGTTTACGTCCCCCGTCCCTGCCCCTGTGAACGCCCCCGTCGCTGTCCCTGTGTACGCCCCCTGTTCCTGCCCCTGTGAACACCCCCTGTGTACACCCCCCGTCCCTGCCCCTGTGTACACCCCCGTCCCTGCCCCTGTGTACGCCCCCGTCCCTGCCCCTGTGTACACCCCCTATCCCTGTCCCTGTGTACGCCCCCGTCCCTGCCCCTGTGTACGCCCCCTGTCCCTGCCCCTGTGAACGCCACCTGTCCCTGTCCCTGTGTACACCCCCTGTCCCTGTCCCTGTGTACACCCCCCGTCCCTGCCCCTGTGTACGCCCCCGTCCCTGCCCCAGTGTACGTCCCCCGTCCCTGCCCCTGTGAACGCCCCCTGTGTACACCCTCTGTTACTGCCCCGAGAATGCCCCCTGTCCCTGTCCCTGTGTACGCCCCCTGTCCCTGCCCCTGTGAACACCCCCTGTCCCTGCCCCTGTGAACGCTCCCTGTGTACACCCTCTGTTACTGCCCCGAGAATACCCCCGTGCCTACCCCTGTGATCACCCGCTGTCCCTGCCCCTGTGAACACCCCCTGTCCCTGCCCCTGTGAACGCCCCCTGTGTACACCCCCTATCCCTGCCCCTGTGTACGCCCCCCTCCCTGCCCCTGTGTACGCCCCCTGTCCCTGCCCCTGTGAACGCCCCCTGTGTACACCCCCCGTCCCTGCCCCTGTGTACGCCCCTGTCCCTGCCCCTGTGTACACCCCCCGTCCCTGTCCCTGTGTACACCCCCCGTCCCTGCCCCTGTGTACGCCCCCGTCTCTGCCCCTGTGTACACCCCCCGTCCCTGCCCCTGTGTACGCCCCCTGTCCCTGCCCCTGTGAACGCCCCCTGTGTACACCCCCTGTCCCTGCCCTGAGAATGCACCCTGTCCCTGCCCCTGTGAACGCCCCCGTCCCTGCCCCTGTGAATGCCCCTATCCCTGCCCCTGTGTACGCCCGTCTGTGCCCCTGTGAATGCCCCCTATACCTGCCCCTGCCCCTGTGAACGCCCCCTGTCCCTGCCCCTGCCCCTGTGAACGCCCCTGTCCCTGCCCCTGTGTACGCCGCCTGTCCCTGCCCCTGTGTACTCCCCCTGTCCCTGCCCCTGTGAACGCCCCCTGTGAACGCTGCCTGTCCCTGCCCCGAGAATGCCCCCTGTCCCTGCCCCTGTGTACGCACCCGTCCCTGCCCCTGTGTACGCCCCCTGTCCCTGCCCCTGTGAACGCCGCCTGTCCCTGCCCCTGTGTATGCCCCCTGTCCCTGCCCCTGTGAACACCCCCTGTCCCTGCCCCTGTGTACGCCCCCTGTGTCTGCCCCTGTGAACGCCCCCGTCCCTGCCCCTGTGAACGCCCCCTGCGAACGCTGCCTGTCCCTGCCCCGAGAATGCCCCCTGTCCCTGCCCCTGTGTACGCACCCGTCCCTGCCCCTGTGTACGCCCCCTGTCCCTGCCCCTGTGTACGTCCCCCATCCCTGCCCCTGTGAACGCCTTCTGCCCCTGCCCCTGAGAATGCCTCCTGTCCCTGCCCCTGCCCCAGTGAGCGTTTGCCACGTGGTAGACTCAGAGCCTGGTGAGATACACTGCACGGTGGACAGGGTTAGTGGGGAAATCAAGGATGGAGATCAACTTTATTCACCACATTCCTTCACATGTGTTAGGAGTTTGCTGCGGTGAGTTGGTTAGGGCATGACATGCAACAAGGAGCAACATAAAACCATTATAAAAATTAAATAATTGTATAAAATATAAAGTTAGAGGTTAACCACGGATATAGAATAAAATGTGCATTAATGCATGTATTTACAAAGTAAACAGCATTTTAAACAATGGTTTAAAGTTTTTTCAGTGCAGTGACGGGGGTAAGAGATAGACAGGTTGGTGAGCTAACTAGAATGGTTGATCAGGTTAACTGACGGGGCAAGAAACTTTTAAGCTGGCATGAAGTTTGTTTTAATAGCCCTAGAGGGCAGCTTTTGGGAAAGGCAGTTTGCAGGGTGGGTGGTGTCTGCAATGATTTTTCCTGCCCCCTGTTTGTCCCGGACACGTACAAGTCCGGCAGTGATGGTCGACTGCAGCCAATGGCCTTTTCGGCGGACCTGACAGTTCACTGTAGTTTTCGTACATTGTGAGAGCGAAGAGGACAGTAATGGCCGATCGAGGATGCACACTATGATGCCAGTGTCGGATTGTACCCGGATGTTCTGGGGAAGGTAGACTAGAAACACATCCTCTGCTGAGCCTTTTAGTTAATGAAGGAAATATGGTCCTCCCACATGAGCTCCTGTGAAATAGAACCCCTGATCTCCCCAGAGGAGGCAGAAGATTAAGGTGAGAGGAGAAAGATTTAAAAGTGTCCTGAGGGGCAAATTCTTCACCCGGAGTGTGGTGTGTACGTGGAATGAGCTGCCTCGGAAGAGGTGGAGGTGGCTACATTCAGAGGGTAGGAAAGGTTAAGAGAGGTGTGGGGCCAAACGTGTGGAGATGGGGCTAACACACACCCAACTCGGTCAGCATAGACGAGATGGGCCAAAGGACCAGTTTTCATGGTTCTGTGCTTCTGGCTTTCAGGCATCTTCCTCCCTCCTTTCCAGTCCTGATGAAGGGCCTCGGCCCGTAACATCGACTGTTTGTTCCCCTCCATTGATGCTGCCTGACCTGCTGAGCTCCTCCAGCATTTTGTGTGTGGTGCTCAGGATTTCCAGCATCTGCAAACTCTCATGCATTTGTGTTCCTATGTCTATGCGTCTGTCACGGTGAGGAGATGGGCTGTGTACACAAGGTGAGCTGTGTGTTTGTTGTCTCTGAACCAGGCAGGGTGGTGATAGAGCCAAACGAAACAACCGCACACATGTACACACCAAACAAAACCACTGTACCGTGTACACCAAACGAAACAACTGCACACATGTACAACACCAAACGAAACAACTGTACATGTGTACACACCGAATGAAACAACTGTACACGTGTATACCACCAAACGAAACAACTGTACACACGTACAACACCAAACGAAACAACTGTACACGTGTACAACACCAAACGAAACGACCGTACACATGTACACACCAAACGAAACGACCGTACACGTATACATACCAAATGAAACAACCTTATGCATGTATACCACCAAACTAAACAACTATACACGTGTACAACACCAAATGAAACAACTGTACACGTGTACACACCAAACGAAACAACCGTACACGTATACACGCCAAACGAAACAACCTTATGCATGTATACCACCAAAGTAAACAACTATACACGTGTACAACTCCAAATGAAATAACCGTACACGTGTACACACCAAATGAAATGACTGTACATGTGTACACACCAAACGAAACAACTGTACACGTGTACAACACCAAATGAACAACCTTATGCATGTACAACACAAATGAAAGAACCGTACACATGTATACCACCAAACGAAACAATTGTACATGTGTACAGCACCAAACGAAACAACCTTATGCATGTACACGTTGTACAACATAGAACATAGAACAGTACAACACAGTACAGGCCCTTCGGCCCACAATGTTGTGCCAAACCTTAAATCCTACCTCCCATATAACCCCCCATCTTAAATTCCTTCGTATACCTGTCCACTAGTGTCTTAAATTTCACTAGTGTATCTGCCTCCACCACTGACTCAGGCAGTGTATTCCACACACCAACCACTCTCTGAGTAAAAAACCTTCCTCTAATATCCCCCTTGAACTTCCCACCCCTTACCTTAAAGCCATGTCCTCTTGTATTGAGCAGTGGTGCCCTGGGGAAGAGGCTCTGGCTGTCCACTTTATCTATTCCTCTTAATATCTTGTACACCTCTATCATGTCTCCTCTTATCCTCTTTCTCTCCAGACAGTAAAACCTTAGCTCCCTTAATCTCTGATCATAATGCATACTCTCTAAACCAGGCAGCATTCTGGTAAATCTCTGTACCCTTTCCAATGCTTCCACATCCTTCCATATAGTGAGGCGACCAGAACTGGACACAGTACTCCAAGTGTGGCCTAACCAGAGTTTTATAGAGCTGCATCATTACATCGCGACTCTTAAACTCTATCCCTCGACTTATGAAAGCTAACACTCCATAAGATTTCTTAACTACCCTATCTACCTGTGTGGCAACTTTCAGGGATCTGTGGACATGTACCCCCAGATCCCTCTGCTCCTCCACACTACCAAATATCCTGCCATTTACTCTGCCTTGGAGTTTGTCCTTCCAAAGTGTACCACCTCACACTTCTCCGGGTTCAACTCCATCTGCCACTTCTCAGCCCACTTCTGCATCCTATCAATGTCTCTCTGCAATTTTCGACAATCCTCTACACTATCCACAACACCACCAACTTTTGTGTCGTTTGCAAACTTGCCAACCCACCCTTCTACCCCAACATCCAGGTCGTTAATAAAAATCACAAAAAGTAGAGGTCCCAGAATTGATCCTTGTGGAACACCTCTAGTCACAACCCTCCAATATGAATGTACTCCCTCCACCACGACCCTCTGCCTTCTGTAGGCAAGCCTATTCTGAATCCACCTGGCCAAACTTCCCTGGGTCCCATGCCTTCTGACTTTTTGAATAAGTCTACCATGTGGAACCTTGTCAAATGCCTTACTAAAGTCCATATAGATCACATTCACTGCACTACCCTCATCTATATGCCTGGTCACCTCATCAAAGAACTCTTATCAGGCTTGTTAGAGACAATCTGCCCTTCACAAAGCCATGCTGACTGTCCCTGATCAGACCATGATTCTCTAAATGCCCAGAGATCCTATCTCTAAGAATCTTTTCCAGCAGTTTTCCCACCACAGACGTAAGGCTCACTGGTCTATAATTACCCGGACTATCCCTACTACCTTTTCTGAACAAAGGGACAACTTTCGCCTCCCTCCAATCCTCTGGTACCATTCCCATGGAAAACAAGGACGTAAAGATCCTAGCCAGAGGCTCAGCAATCTCTTCCTTCACCTAGTGGAGCAGCCTGGGGAATATTCTGTCAGGCCCTGGGGACTTATCCGTCCTAATGTTTTTTAACAACTCCAACACCTCCTCTGCCTTAATATCAACATGCTCCAGAACATCAACCTCACTCATATTGTCCTCACCATCATCAAGTTCCCTCTCATTGTTGAATACCGAAGAGAAGTATTCATTGAGGACCTCGCTCACTTCCACAGCCTCCAGGCACATCTTCCCATCTTTATCTCTAATCGGTCCTACCTTCACTCCCATCATCCTTTTGTTCTTCACATAATTGAAGAATGCCTTGGGGTTTTCCTTTACCCTACTCGCCAAGGCCTTCTCATGCCCCTTTCTTGCTCTTCTCAGCCCCTTCTTAAGCTTCTTTCTTGCTTCCCTATATTCCTCAATAGTCCCATCTGATCCTTGCTTCCTAAACCTCATGTATGCTGCCTTCTTCCACCTGACTAGATTTTCCACCTCACTTGTCAACCATGGTTCCTTCACCCTACCATTCTTTATCTTCCTCACCGGGACAAATTTATTCCTAACATCCTGCAAGAGCTCCCTAAACATCGACCACATGTCCATAGTACATTTCCCTGCAAGAACATCATCCCAATTCACATCCACAAGTTCTAGCCTTATAGCCTCATAATTTGCCCTTCCCCAATTAAAAATTTTCCTGTCCTCTCTGATTCCATCCTTTTCCATGATAATGCTAAAGGCCAGGGAGCGGTGGTCACCCAGAAGCTCACCCACTGAGAGACCTGTGACCTGACCCGGTCATTACCTAATACTAGATTTAGTATGGCATTCCCCCAGTCAGCCTGTCAACAAACTGTGATAGGAATCCGTCCTGGACACACTTCACAAACTCTGCCCCATCTAAACCATTGGAACTAATCAGGTGCCAATCAATATTAGGGAAGTTAAAGTCACCCATGATAACAACCCTGTTATTTTTGCACCTTTCCAAAATCTGCCTCCCAATCTGCTCCTCTGTATCTCTGCTGCTACCAGGGGGCCTATAGAATACTCCCAATAGAGTAACTGCTCCCTTCCTGTTCCTGACTTCCACCCATACTGATTCAAAATAGGATCCTGCTACATTACCCACCCTTTCTGTAGCTGTAATAGTATCCTTGACCAGTAATGCCACCCCTCCTCCCCATTCCCCCCCCCCCAATCCCTTTTAAAGCACTGAAATCCAGGAATATTGAGAATCCATTCCTGCCCTGGTGCCAACCAAGTCTCTGTAATGGCCACTACATCATAATTCCATGTATGTATCCAAGCTCTCAGTTCATCACCTTTGTTTCTGATGCTTCTTGCATTGAAGTACACGCACCATAGCCCTTCTACCTTACCACCTTTACACCATTTATTCTGCTTCTCTTTCCTCAAAGCCTCTTTATATGTTCGATCTGGCTTTACTCTATGCACTATACTTGCAGTTCTCGCATGACCTTTATCCTCCTCCACCTCACTCTCTGCTCTAACTTTATGGTTCCCCTCCCCCTGCAAATCTAGTTTAAACCCCTGGAGCAGCACTAGCAAACCTTCCCGCAAGGATGTTAGTCCCCCTCCAGTTCAGGTACAACCCGTCCCGTCAGAACAGGTCCCATCTTCTTTGGAACAAGGCCCAATTGTCCAGAAACATGAAGCCCTCCTTCCTGCATCAACTCCTTAGCCATGTATTCCACTGCATTATCTTCCTATTTCTAGCCTCACTAGCACATGGCACAGGTAGCAATTCTGAGATTGCAACCCTGGAGGTCCTGTCCTTCAACTTTGCACCTAACTCCCTAAACTCTCTTTGCAGGACCTCCTCCTTCACCAATATCCACGTCATTGGTCCCTACATGGACCACGACATCTGGCTGCTCACCCTCCCTCTTGAGAATACTGAGAACTCGATCCGAGATATCGTGGACCCTGGCACCAGGGAGGCAACAGACCATCCAGGATTCTCAATCTCTTCCACAGAACCTCTTATCTGTCCCCCTAACTATCAAATCCCCTATCACTACTGCTCTCCTCTTTTCCCTCCTTCCCTTCTGAGCTGAGGGTCCAATCTCGGTGCCAGAGACGCAACCACTGCAACTTGTCCCTGGTAGGTCATCCCCACCAACAGTATCCAAAACGATGTACTTATTATTGGTGGGAATGGCCACAGGGGTGCTCTGCTCATTCTGTCTATTCCCCTTACCTCTCCTGGCAGTCATCCAGCTACCTGTCTCCTGACTCTTAGGGGTGACTATCTCCCTGTAACTCCTGTGTATGTTTGCCTCTGCCTCCCGAATGATCCAAAGTTCATCCAGCTCCAGCCAATCAAAGCAACCGTACACATGTATACCACCAAAAATAAACAACCATATACATGTATACCACCGAATGAAACAACCGTACACATGTATACCACCAAAAAAAACAACCGTATACATGTATACCACCGAATGAAACAACCGTACACGTGTATAACGCCAAACGAAACAATCGTATACATGTATACCACCGAATGAAACAACAGTACACGTGTATAACACCAAACGAAACAATCGTATACATGTATACCACCAAATGAAACAACCGTACACGTGTATAACACCAAACGAAACAACCGTATACATGTATACCACCGAATGAAACAACCGTACACGTGTATACCACCAAAAATAAACAACCGTATACATGTATACCACCGAATGAAACAACCGTACACGTGTATAACGCCAAACGAAACAATCGTATACATGTATACCACCGAATGAAACAACCGTACACGTGTATAACGCCAAACGAAACAATCGTATACATGTATACCACCGAATGAAACAACCGTACACGTGTATAACGCCAAACGAAACAACCGTATACATGTATACCACCGAATGAAACAACCGTACACGTGTATAACGCCAAACAAAACAACCGTATACATGTATACCACCGAATGAAACAACCGTACACGTGTATAACGCCAAAAAAAACAACCGTATACATGTATACCACTGAATGAAACAATCGTACACGTGTATAATGCCAAACGAAACAATCGTATACATGTATACCACCGAATGAAACAACCGTACACGTGTATAACGCCAAACAAAACAACCGTACATACGTATACCGCCAAACAAAACAACTGTACATACGTATACCGCCAAACAAAACAACCGCACACGTGTACACCACCAAACGAAACAGTACTTGTGTATAACACCAAATGAAACCACCGTTCACGTGTATAATACCTAACAACGCAATTGTACATGTGTGCAACACCTAACGAAACAATCATACACATGTGTAACACTAAATGGAACAACCATACACGTGTATACCAACTAACAAAACAACCGTACGTGTGTATAACACCAAATGAAACAACCGTGCACATGTACACCACCAAATGAAACCACTGTACATGTGTACAACACTAAATGAAACAACCATGCCCGCGTATAGCGCCAAACAAAACAACCGTACACGTGTATAAAACCAAACGAAACAACGTTGCTCCAAACCAAGGTACACAACACAGTATATGTATCTTACACACATAACACCTAAAGTAATATTATCATAAATAAATTAGCAAATAATAAGGTGCATTTACAACACAAGTTAAAAAAAAGTCTAACCGTACTGTCTCTTCATACATGATGAGACCTGGTGGTGGCTGGGAGTTCATTCGGCTCACAGCCTGGGGAAAGAGGCTGCTTCCTATCCTAACAGGTCCTGTCCTGATACTGCGCTACCTCCTGCCCGATGGTAGGGGGTCAGAGAGATTGTTGGATGGATGGGAGTGGTCACTGACAACATTAGGGGCCCTGCATACCCAGCGCTCCTGATAAATATCTCGGATGGGTGGAAGAGAGACTCCGATGATCCCCTCAGCGGTCCTCACAATCCTTTGTTGGGACGTGCAGACTTAGCGTCTAGCTGTGGACGAAAGTTCCTCAGTTCACACTGCTGTAAATATTTATCCAGTCAATAAGAATGATGCTGAGAAAGAGACTCGCATTCCATCTCACTGCTCAGCCTTTAGCAGTTGATAGCTTATGTTTTATGGCCGAGAAGTGTTTGATAATCTGATGTCTCCTGGATGCGTTCTACAATGTAATCAATAATCAGTGGCGTTTTTATAACCTTAACACTCCTCTCAAGCAGCAGAACAGAGCCTTGGTTTGTAAAGGCCGATTTGTATAGCAGCAAATCGACCAATTCCTGTCTTTGGCTGCGTTTATTTTCGTCAATTTATTTATCAATGGAGCCACTGTTACTCCCCTTAGATACATTGAAAGCACGTGTGGGCCTAATTAATCTCCATCTCTCTCTCATACACACTGTCTGTCCCCTCGCCTCCCTCTCCTCCCTCCCCTCTCCCCTCTCTCCTCCCTCTCCTTCCTCTCTTCTCCCTCTCCTCACTCCCCTCTCTCCTCCTTCCTCCCTCCTCCCTCATTTCTCCCCTCTCTCCTCCCTCTCCTCTCTTCTCCCTCTCCTCACTCCTCACTCCTCTCTCCCCCTCCTCCCTCCTCTCTCCCCTCCCTCTCATCCCTCCTCCCTCTGCTCTCTCCTCCCTCTCCTTCCTCTCTTCTCCCTCTCTTCACTCCTCACTCCTCTCTCCCCTCTCTTCTCCATCTCCTCCCTCTCCTCACTCTCCTTCCTCTCTCCTCTCTCCTCTCTCCTCCCTCTTCTCCCTCTCCTCCTCTCTCCTCCCTCCCCTCTCTCCTCCCTCTTCTCCCTCTCCCCTCTCTCCTCCCTCCCCTCTGTCCTCCCTCTTCTCCCTCTCCTCTCTCCCCTCTCTCCTCCCTCTCCTCTCTTCTCCCTCTCCTCACTCCTCACTCCTCTCTCCCCCTCCTCCCTCCTCTCTCCCCTCCCTCTCATCCCTCCTCCCTCTGCTCTCTCCTGCCTCCCCTCCCTCTCCTCCCTCTCCTTCCTCTCTTCTCCCTCTCTTCACTCCTCACTCTTCTCTCCCCTCTCTTCTCCATCTCCTCCCTCTCCTCACTCTCCTTCCTCTCTCCTCTCTCCTCTCTCCTCCCGCTTCTCCCTCTGCTCTCTCCTCCCTCCCCTCTCTCCTCCCTCTCTTCCCCTCCTCTCTCCCCTCTCTCCTCCCTCTTCTCCCTCTTCTCCCTCCCCTCTCTCCTCCCTCCTCTCCCTCTCTTCCCTCTCCTCACTCCTCACTCCTCTCTCCCCTCTCTCCTCCCTCTCCTCCCTCTCCTCACTCCTCACTCCTCTCTCCCCTCTCTCCTCCCTCTCCTCACTCACCTCCCTCCCTCTCCTCCCTCTCTCCTCTCTTCTCCCTCTCCTCCCTCTCTCTCTCTCCTCTGTCCTCCCTCTCGTCCCTCTTTATCTCTCTCTCTCTCTCTTCCTCTCTCTCTCTCTCTCTCCCACCTCCTCTAGTTTATTTTGTAATTTATTTTTTATTGAATTTCATTATCAAACAAAAGTTTCCATAAGATGTATTTCAGATACTGTACATATATACATATAATCATATTTGTCACAAATCTCCACATAATATTTATCTGAGGTATACCCTTATAGAAAGGAGAGGAAAGAAAGAACAATCAAAAGAAGAAAACTATGTACAAGTAGGGAGTGATTTTTTTTACAACATATTCATTGACTTATGAGAATAAAATCAGGCCTATGAGGTGTTATATAGTTAAACTATTTTTCCCAGTATGAATCAAATTGTTCCAGTTTATGATTAACAGATGCTGTTATCTTCTCCATTTTGTAAATTTTCATTGTAATTTCCATCCATACATTTAAAGTTGTGATAACCATTTCCTGGTAAGGGTCTTTTTACCAGCCACCAGCAATAATTCATTAAATATTTATCTCTTTTCAACCATTCTTGAGGTATATACCCAAAATATATGGTCTTACTCTCTAAGGGTATTTCATATTTAAAAATGTCTTGTAGGACATTGTGTATTCCACTCCAATAGTTTTTGATAACGGGGCATTCCCAGAAAATATGATAATGGTTTGCATTTTGATTTCCACAATTTCTGCAGCAAACAGGGAGGTTACTATAATAATGGGATTTCTGAGAGGGTGTAATAAAATATCTTATCAAGTTTTTCCACCCGAACTCCCTCCATTTCTGTGTACTGGTACACTTCCATTGATACCTCCTTATTATTGTCCTGTCTCCCACCCACCTCTCTCACTCTCTCACTCTCTCTGGGTTTGATAGCTGTAACACATAGGTGTTGTGTGTTTGTGAATGTTGACAAGAAGTTGATTATAATATTTCTAAAACGTCGCATATAGTCATAGAACACAACAGCTCAGAAACAGGCTATTCAGCCCCTCTATGTTAAACTATTAAACTACCTGCACCCAGGCCACACCCTCCATACCTCTCCCATTCATGTAACTCTCCAAACTTCTCTCAGATGTGGAAATCAAGCCCACTTCCGCTGGCAGCTCGTCCCCCACTCTCACCACCCACTGAGTGAAGAATCTCCCCCTCATCTTCCTCTTAAAGATTCCGCCTTTCAACCTGAAAACATCACCTCTAATTGTAGTCTCACCCAACTTGAATAGGAAAAGCCTGCATAGTACCCTATCTATATACCTCATAACTGTGTATACCTCAATCAACCCTCCTCTCAGTCTTCCATACACCAGGGAATAAAGTTGTAACATATTGATCCCCTTCCCAGTAACTCAGGGACAGGCAAACTATGGTTTTTGCAGGTGCTAGGAGGACAGCTGTTGGCAGATGTGACCAGGGATCCTCTGGTGACTGAAGTCTCTCCTCAGCCACTAAGACAAAGAGTTTGCTAATTCCCACTCGGTGTCAGAATCAGGTTTTGTGGAGACAGGGTTTGCTAATTCCCACTCAGTGCAAGAATCACGTTTTGTGGAGACAGGGTTTGCTAATTCCCACTCGGTGTGAGAATCAGGTTTTCTGGAGACGGGGTTTGCTAATTCCCAACAGTGTGAGAATCAGGTTTTGTGGGGAAAAGGGGTTTGCTAATTCCCAACAGTGTGAGAATCAGGTTTTGTGGGGAAAAGGGGTTTGCTAATTCCCAACAGTGTGAGAATCAGGTTTTGTGGAGACAGGGTTTGCTAATTCCCACTCGGTATCAGAATTAGGTTTTGTGGTTGCAGTATATTGCAATATGTAATAATACTTTTATAGTTTACCATGAGAGATTGTCTCGGACATTTCACTTGTGATCACAAGACTGTGTTGGACAGTGATAATGTACGTTGCTGCAGACCTGTTACCCTGGTCCAGTGGGAGAGACTCCGACATAGGAACTGTGTAGCCTCAGCAATAGCGATGGCGAGGCCTCAAGCCTCAGGCTTGCCTGTCGCTGCAGACCAGGTAAGAGACACAGAGTGCTGCAACGTGGTGTCCGTGCTCAGCTGGGGCCTGGCCTGTCCCGTTGGTGCTGCCCACCCCGTGTTCGAGCAGTGGAATGACAGGCTGGATTTTTTTTTTTTATATACAAAATTCTTTATTACAAATGTCGGTGCTATACAATATTTACAAACCCAGTGACTAACATATTTACTACACTACAAACAGACAATACATCTTAAACCAATATATTGCCATCCTCATCAATGATGGCATTTACACCCCGCGGAGCCCAACGGTCCCGGAACACCTCTACGGTTGCCGTGGACTGTGCGTATTCCTTTTCAATGTTCACCCGGGCACGAACATACCCCCTAAACATAGCCAGGCAGTCCGCCCGGGGAGAACCTCCTGCCACCCTTTTCCAGGAGCCACGGATGGCAATTTTCGCCAGCCCCAGGAGCAAGTTGACAAGGACATCCTCATCCCTCTGTGCCCCCCTCCTTACTGGATGACCATATATAAATAGGGTGGGACTGAAATGCAACCAGAAGGCGAGAAGCAGCCCACGCAAAAACGCGAAAAGGGGCTGCAGCCTCACACACTCCACGTACATGTGGTACACGGTCTCCTCCAGCCCGCAGAAGTGACACGCGGCTGGGAGATCCGTGTACAGACTAAAGAACTTATTGCAGGGCACCGCTTTATGCAGCACCCTCCAGCCGAGATCCCCAAGGTGCATGGGGAGGACTCCCTTGTAAAGGGACTTCCATTGGGGACCCCCCTCACCTCCAGGTGGAAAGACCGACCGCCATGGCGTGTCGGGACGGTGGACAAAGGCTAGGAAGTGGAGGGTGTGGAGCAGCAGCCCATAAAGGTACCTCCTGCCTGCATCCCTGAATGGGATTGTGGGTGTCGATGAAAGACGGCTCAAGTTGTGTGGATTCGTCTCTCGGGTAAGGCTGCGGGGCCTGGGCCCGACGAGCAGCTCAGCTTGAGTCGATCCACACACCTGAGCCGCACCGACATCCGCTGAGGCAGGGCAAGGGTCGGCCAGGACCCCGCCCTCTGCCAGAGGAGGGGATTCCCGGCCTGAGGCAACCATGTTCCAGACTCTCAGTAGGTCCTGATAGAAGCCGGGCAGCCTCTGCAAAGCAGCACGGCTGACGCCTGCCGGTGGTAGCTGCATATCTTCGTGAAGGCAGCAGCTGGATTGTGTGCGTCTGCACATTGCCGGACTGTCCCATCGACCGTCCGCACACTGCCGGGCTGTCCGGTCGACCGTCCGCACACTGCCGGGCTGTCCGGACTGTCCCATCGACCGTCCGCACACTGCCGGGCTGTCCGGTCGACCGTCCGCACACTGCCGGGCTGTCCGGACTGTCCCATCGACCGTCCGCACACTGCCGGACTGTCCGGTCGACTGTCTGCACATTGCCGGGCTGTCCCGTCGACCGTCCGCACACTGCCGGGCTGTCCCATTTACCGTCCGCACACTGCCGGACTGTCCGGTCGACCGTCTGCACACTGCCGGGCTGTCCCGTCGACCGTCCGCACACTGCCGGGCTGTCCCGTCGACCGTCCGCACACTGCCGGGCTGTCCCATTTACCGTCCGCACATCCTTGCTCAGAGTCTTGGCATATACGTGGTTTTCTTTCTCAGTGAAAATGCTTCTTTGCTCAATATTTGAAATATGTTACTCGCTATTTTTGAATGTTTGCTTGCTATTTTGGATATTTAGCACTTTTGCCACAGAGGAACGCAGTCTTGTTCAGCTGTATCTATGTATGGTTTGAGTGATAATTCAACTGGATTTGATTTAGTGGGGTCTGGATGTTGGACAGAGCTATGGAGGAGAGTGTTGGAACAGGAGGGAGGAGAACAGCAAATGTGTGCATGCGTGCATGTATGTGTATGCGTGTGCGTGTGTGTTTGTGCGTGCGTGTGCGTGTGTGTGTGTGTGTGTGCGTGTGCGTGTGCGTGTGTGTTAACGTGTGTATGTGTGTGCGTGTGCGTGTGTGTGTGTGTGTGTGCGTGTGCGTGTGTGTGTTAACGTGTGTGTGTGTGTGTGTGTGTGTGTGTGTGTGTGTGTGTGTGTGTGCGCGTGTGTGTGTGTGTGTGTGTGTGTGTGTGTGTGTGTGTGTGTGTGTGTGTGTGTGTTGGAGGGAAGCCCCAAGTAGTGGTGAATGTGGTGAATATGGAGGTGGGCCAGGGGGAGATGGGCTGAATGGAGGAGGGTGAGTGAGGGGACTGAACCCTACATGGAGTGCTAACATGAACACAAAATGGTCTGCAGACACTGGTGATAAGCTCTAACCAATTTGCTGGAATTGTTTGTTTATTTTGAGGGTCAGTGCGGGCTGGTACTTCCTCCGCCCCCGGCCAGCAACACATCTACTTAACCCTGGCCTAATCACAGGACAATTTGCAGTGACCAATCGACACAGTCGCAGGACTGTGGGAGGAAACTGGGGCACCAGAGGAAACCCACAGGGAGGTCGTACAGAAGATGCCAGCTTGAACTCTGAACTCTGAACCCTGACGCCCTGAGTTGTAATAGCAATACGGTACCGCGGTGTCCCGAAGAAGGATCGTGGGAAGCGGTGGATGTACTAGACTGGTGAGGGGCAGTGTCAATGGGCAGTCAAAGCTCTCGTTACAGGGGCTCACATTCCAGTGTGGACAGGAGATGGATTATTGGCAAACAGAGTCAGGACCCTTTATAGGATGGAAGAAGTAACGAGCACTGTGCCACAGCGATGGGTGCTGCGATCCCCAGTGGAGAAAGGACTTGGATGAAGCCATCAGACTGTCAAGAGGTAAAGACGGGTAACCAGTGAAGAGGCCATAACGTGCGTACACAGGGATATCTGCTGTCTTTAGGAATTTATACATCCTTCCCATGAACGTGTGGGTTTTATCTGATGCTCTGGTTTCCTCCAACAGTCCAAAGACAAACCGGTTAGTAAGTTAATTGGTCATTGTAAAGTGTTCTGTGATTATGCCCGTGTTAAATCAGTGGGTTGCTGGGCAATATGGCTCGTTAGACCGGAAGGACCTGTACCACGCCATTTCTCTAAAGAAATAAATAAAATAAACACAAGAGATTCTGCAGATGCTGGAAATCCAGAGCAACACACACAAAATGCTGGAGGAACTCAGCAGGTCAGACAGCATCTGTGGAGAGGAATAATCCACTGTTAACGCGCCTCCACATATACTGCCCATTCTGCTGATTTCCTCCAGTGTCTAGACCACTGCCATGTTCATTCAAATGTCCTAGGACCTGAGCAAAGTCTGAATTCCTCAGGGTACAGCTCTGAGAGGGGAGATCGGTGAGATGAGGGTGGGATCAGTCAATGGCCTCTGCCAGTCTCGGTGAAAGTCTCTCTCCAGCTGAGTGGTTTAGCTCTGAGAGGGGAGATCGGTGAGATGAGGGTGGGATCAGTCAATGGCCTCTGCCAGTCTCGGTGGAAGTCTCTCTCCGACTGAACAGAGCAGATCTCTGGATCTCCTTAACAACAATAAACAAACAATTCCTGAGTCTTCACCCCCTCCCTCCTCCCAGCAACTTCAGAATGCAATGTATTCGTGTTCTAGTGGAGAAGTTATAGGAAAGATGTGGTTAAACTGGAAAGAGTGTAGGAAAAATATAGGAGGATGTTGCCTGAGTTCTCAGACAGGTTGTCCAGGCTGGGTCCATTCCTTGGAGCGTAGGAGAATGAGGGGCGGCCTGATAGAACTGTTTAAACTAATGAGAGACATCGATGAGGTGGACGGTAACAGTCGTTTCCCCAGGGTAGGGGAATCCAAAACTAGGGTCATAGGTTTAGGCTGAGAAGGGAAAGGTTTAAATGGGAGCTGCCAGAGCAGGGGAGAATTCCATGGTCTGTCAAACTGCTGGCGTGTCCTGCAAGTGCAGAAAGGTTCTGGGGTGTCAGAGGGATGTAAGAACATTTCAGAGATGATTTCTACTCAAAAACCAAAGGGCAGAGGTCTAAGGTGATGGGGAGGGCTTTAACAGGGCATCATTTTCACCAAGAGAGTCGTCAGTATACTAAGCAAGCTGCCAGTGGAAGTGGTTTTGGCAGATCCATTAGCAACATTGAAGAGGCATTTAGACAGGTAGATGATGGGAAAGGTTTTGGAGAAATATGGGCAAATATGACAAGTTTAGTTGGCAGTCTTGGTGCTGAGGGGCCTGTTGCCATGCTCGGTGACTAACTTACCCCAAGTCTGACCCGTTCCAGTGGTCCTGTGGTATTTATGTGATGGTTTTACTGTGTTTCTGGTTGACAGTGATTCCCAGCACACTGACGATGGGGTCTTGGTGATGTCAATGTCAAGGTTAGGAGGCTGGATTCTTGTTGGAGGAGGTCCTTTCCTGACACTTCCATTGCGTGAACGTTCCTTCAGCCTGTGACTGACTGTGGCCCTGCTCTAGCTGAAGATTAGCTTTATTTATCACATGTATGTTGAAATGCGTCAAATCAAATCAGCTAGGATTGCGCTGGGCACCCCACGAATGTCGCCACACTTCTGGTACCAACATAGTGTGCCCACGGCTTATGTCTAACCCGCAACGTCTTTGGAATGTGAGAGGAAACCCACGCGGTCACGGGGAGAACGTACAGACAGCAGCGGGAATTGTAACCGGTCAGTGATCCCTGGCGCTGGAAAGCATTTGTGCAAACCTCCCTGCTACTGTGCGGCACGCAGGCCTGGGACTTGTGTGTGGAACTGAGAATCATGCAGTTATCAATGTGTGAACTCCCCACTCTGACCTCCGGATGAAAGGCAGGACACTGGGCCAGAGGAATTCCTGCAGTGACGTCCCTCAACGGCCACAACCACAACCCTTGGATGAGCGTGTAAATCCAGCCATCAGTGTGTGGCGGAAGTGCTGGGTTAGGTCAGTGGCTGACGTGGATGGAGACTTAAGTAATGGCCATGGAAGGGAAAGAGACAAATCCTCATCCTTGAGGATAAATCTCACCCTCCCTCCCCCTTGTTCACAAGGTGAATGGAATTGCAGAGGCATTGGTGCGACAATGGGGCCGCAATCAAGCAGCACTTATCTGCGTGTGTTTACATCTGTTTAATAAGCAATGCTTCTATCTTCACTGCCTCGAATCCTCACAGCCTCATGCTGCTAATCTGCAACTAATTATAGACAGAGCTGGCAAATGATCAGGTAATTGAACAAAATATACCCCTTGGCAGTGAAGAAGGAGCTGAGATTTGTCAGGAGGAGGAGGAGGAGGAAGAACCAGACGAACAGCTTGCAGTGATCATGTTTCACACCACCGGTTAGTGCTGTCTTACTCTGGGGATGGGGACACAGACGCTGGAATCAGGAGCTCAGTGGGCTGGGCAGCGTCTGTGGTGGCAGAGGAGAAATGAAGTGTTGATAGTTCAGGTCGAGACCCTGCATCAGGATGTCCTGAAACGTCGACAGTTCCTTCCCTCTCATTGAGATCCTCCAGCAGATTGTACATTACCAGCTTTGACAGCGTAGCACGAAGCCAGAGAAATCAGGGTTTCAGAGTGTGGTATGAACTCAGAGTGTCCTGTCTCAATGTCTGCAATGAGAGCATCAGACATAGGAGCAGAATTAGGCCATTCAGCCCATCGAGTCTGCTCCACCATTCCAGCATGGCTGATTTATTATCTCTCTCAACCCCCTTCTCCTACCTTCTCCCTGTAATCTTTGATGCCTTGACAAATCAATCACTGTTTTAACTATCCCAATGACTTGGCCTCCACATCCATTTGTGACAGGGAATTCCACAGATTCATCCCCTGCGGCTGAAGGAATTCCTCCGTATCTCTGTTCTAAAGGAGCAGGCTTGTGACTGAGGCTGTGCCCTCTGGTCCCATAATATTAAATATCCTCACCACATCCACCCTGTCTAGGTCTTTCCATGTTCCACAGGTTTCAGTGAGATACTCCTCAGTCTTCTGAACTCCAGCCAGTACAGTCCCAGGACCATCAACATTTGATGCTGGCAGTGCCCCTGTAATGCGTCACGAACACTGGTGTGGTAGGAGCATTATGCTACGTTACCGTGCTGCCCCGACTTCTATTTATTTATTTCGAGAAACAGTGTGAAACAGGCCCTTCCAGCCCAACGAGCCGCACCACCCAGCGACCCAGCCAAATACAGGACAGTGACCTGCTAACCGGTGCGTCTCTGGACTGTGAGAGGAAACTTGAGCACCCAGAGGAAACCCACACCCACACAGAATGAGATGCAATCTTTTTTACAGAGGCTCTCAGAATTCTTTCGAACCGAACTCTGACGGCCCAAGCTATAATAGTGTTGCACTAACAGCTGTCCTGGCTTTGTTCCATTCCCTGCATTGCGAGTGTGGTCATCACGAGTCTGGTCCCTGCATTGCGAGTGTGGTCATTGCCAGTCTGGTCTCTGCATTGCGAGTGTGGTCATTGCCAGTCTGGTCTCTGGATTGCGAGTGTGGTCATTGCGAGTCTGGTCCCTGCATTGCGAGTATGGTCATTGCGAGTCTGGTCCCTGCATTGCGAGTGTGGTCAATGCGAGTCTGATCCCTGCATTGCAAGTCTGGTCCCTGCATTGCAAGTGTGGTCATTGCCAGTCTGATCCCTGCATTGCGAGTCTGGTCCCTGCATTGCGAGTGTGGGCATTGCGAGTCTGATCCCTGCATTGCGAGTCTGGTCCCTGCATTGCGAGTGTGGTCATTGCGAGTCTGATCCCTGCATTGCGAGTCTGGTCCCTGCATTGCGAATGTGGTCATTGCAAGTCTGGTCTCTGCATTGCGAGTGTGGTCATTGCGAGTCTGGTCCCTGCATTGCGAGTATGGTCATTGCGAGTCTGGTCCCTGCATTGCGAGTGTGGTCATTGCGAGTCTGATCCCTGCATTGTGAGTCTGGTCCCTGCATTGCGAGTGTGGTCATTGCAAGTCTGGTCCCTGCATTGCGAGTGTGGTTATTGCGAGTCTGGTCCCTGCATTGCGAGTGTGGTCATTGCGAGTCTGGTCCCTGCAATGCGGGTCTGGACCCTGCATTGCGAGTGTGGTCATTGCGAGTCTGGTCCCTGCAATGCGGGTCTGGACCCTGCATTGCGAGTGTGGTCATTGCGAGTCTGGTCCCTGCATTGCGGGTGTGGTCATTGCGAGTCTGGACCCTGCATTGCGAGTGTGATCATTACGAGTCTGGTCCCTGCATTGCGAATGTGGTCATTGCGAGTCTGATCCCTGCATTGCGAGTCTGGTCCCTGCATTGCGAGTGTGGTCATCACGAGTCTGGTCCCTGCATTGCGAGTGTGGTCATTGCGAGTCTGGTCCCTGCATTGCGAGTGTGGTCATTGCGAGTCTGGACCCTGCATTGCGAGTGTGATCATTACGAGTCTGGTCCCTGCATTGCGAATGTGGTCATTGCGAGTCTGATCCCTGCATTGCGAGTCTGGTCCCTGCATTGCGAGTGTGGTCATCACGAGTCTGGTCCCTGCATTGCGAGTGTGGTCATTGCGAGTCTGGTCCCTGCATTGCGAGTGTGGTCATTGCGAGTCTGGTCCCTGCATTGCGAGTGTGGTCATTGCGAGTCTGGACCCTGCATTGCGAGTGTGATCATTACGAGTCTGGTCCCTGCATTGCGAATGTGGTCATTGCGAGTCTGATCCCTGCATTGCGAGTCTGGTCCCTGCATTGCGAGTGTGGTCATCACGAGTCTGGTCCCTGCATTGCGAGTGTGGTCATTGCGAGTCTGGTCCCTGCATTGCGAGTGTGGTCATTGCAAGTGTGATCCCTGAATTGCGAGTGTGGTCATTGCAAGTCTGGTCCCTGTATTGAGAGTGTGGTCATTGCGAGTCTGGTCCCTGCATTGCGAGTGTGGTCATTGCGAGTCTGGACCCTGCATTCCACGTGTGGTCCCTGCATTGCGAGTGTGGTCATTGCAAGTCTGGTCCCTGAATTGCGAGTGTCGTTATTGCGAGTCTGGTCCCTGCATTGCGAGTGTGGTCATTGCGAGTCTGGACCCTGCATTGCGAGTCTGGTCCCTGCAATGCGAGTCTGGACCCTGCATTGCGAGTGTGGTCATTGCGAGTCTGGTCCCTGCATTGCGAGTCTGGTCCCTGCAATGCGAGTCTGGACCCTGCATTGCGAGTGTGGTCATTGCGAGTCTGGTCCCTGCATTGCGAGTGTGATCCCTGCATTGCGAGTGTGGTCATTGCGAGTCTGGTCCCTGCATAGCGGGTGTGGTCATTGCGAGTCAGGTCCCTGCATTGCGAGTGTGCTCATTGCGAGTTTGGACCCTGCATTGCGAGTGTGATCATTACGAGTCTGGTCCCTGCACTGCGAGTGTGGCCATTGCGAGCCTGGTCCCTGCATTGCGAGTCTGGTCCCTGCAATGCGAGTGTGGTCATTGCAAGTCTGATCCCTGCATTGCGAGTCTGGTCCCTGCATTGCGGGTGTGGTCATTGCAAGTCTGGTCCCTGCATTGCGAGTGTGATCATTACGAGTCTGGTCCGTGCATTGCGAATGTGGTCATTGCGAGTCTGATCCCTGCATTGCGAGTCTAGTCCCTGCATTGCGAGTGTGGTCATCACGAGTCTGGTCCCTGCATTGCGAGTGTGGTCATTGCCAGTCTGGTCTCTGCATTGCGAGTGTGGTCATTGCGAGTCTGGTCCCTGCATTGCGAGTGTGGTCATTGCGAGTCTGGTCCCTGCATTGCGAGTCTGGTCCCTGCATTGTGAGTGTGGTCATTGCGAGTCTGATCCCTGCATTGCGAGTCTGGTCCCTGCATTGTGAGTGTGGTCATTGCAAGTCTGGTCCCTGTATTGAGAGTGTGGTCATTGTGAGTCTGGTCCCTGCATTGCGAGTGTGGTCATTACGAGTCTGGACCCTGCATTGCACGTGTGGTCCCTGCATTGCAAGTGTGGTCATTGCAAGTCTGGTCCCTGCATTGCGAGTGTGGTTATTGCGAGTCTGGTCCCTGCATTGCGAGTGTGGTCATTGCGAGTCTGGACCCTGCATTGCGAGTGTGGTCCCTGCAATGCCCGTCTGGACCCTGCATTGCGAGTGTGGTCATTGCGAGTCTAGTCCCTGCATTGCGAGTGTGGTCCCTGCATTGCGAGTGTGGTCATTGAGAGTCTGGTCGCTGCATTTCGGGTGTGGTCATTGCGAGTCTGGTCCATGCATTGCGAGTGTGGTCATTGCGAGTCTGGACCCTGCATTGCGAGTGTGATCATTACGAGTCTGGTCCCTGTATTGCGAGTGTGGTCATTGCGAGTCTGGTCCCTGCATTGCGAGTCTGGTCCCTGCATTGCGAGTGTGGTCATCGCGAGTCTGGTCCCTGCATTGCGAGTGTGGTCATTGCCAGTCTGGTCTCTGCATTGCGAGTGTGGTCATTGCGAGTCTGGTCCCTGCATTGTGAGTGTGGTCATTGCGAATCTGATCCCTGCATTGCGAGTGTGGTCATTGCGAGTGTGATCCCTGCATTGCGAGTGTGGTCATTTCAAGTCTGGTCCCTGTATTGAGAGTGTGGTCATTGCGAGTCTGGTCCCTGCATTGCGAGTGTGGTCATTGCGAGTCTGGACCCTGCATTCCACGTATGGTCCCTGCATTGCGAGTGTGGTCATTGCAAGTCTGGTCCCTGCATTGCGAGTGTCGTTATTGCGAGTCTGGTCCCTGCATTGCGAGTGTGGTCATTGCGAGTCTGGACCCTGCATTGCGAGTGTGGTCATTGCCAGTCTGGTCTCTGCATTGCGAGTGTGGTCATTGCCAGTCTGGTCTCTGGATTGCGAGTGTGGTCATTGCGAGTCTGGTCCCTGCATTGCGAGTATGGTCATTGCGAGTCTGGTCCCTGCATTGCGAGTGTGGTCAATGCGAGTCTGATCCCTGCATTGCAAGTCTGGTCCCTGCATTGCAAGTGTGGTCATTGCCAGTCTGATCCCTGCATTGCGAGTCTGGTCCCTGCATTGCGAGTGTGGGCATTGCGAGTCTGATCCCTGCATTGCGAGTCTGGTCCCTGCATTGCGAGTGTGGTCATTGCGAGTCTGATCCCTGCATTGCGAGTCTGGTCCCTGCATTGCGAATGTGGTCATTGCAAGTCTGGTCTCTGCATTGCGAGTGTGGTCATTGCGAGTCTGGTCCCTGCATTGCGAGTATGGTCATTGCGAGTCTGGTCCCTGCATTGCGAGTGTGGTCATTGCGAGTCTGATCCCTGCATTGTGAGTCTGGTCCCTGCATTGCGAGTGTGGTCATTGCAAGTCTGGTCCCTGCATTGCGAGTGTGGTTATTGCGAGTCTGGTCCCTGCATTGCGAGTGTGGTCATTGCGAGTCTGGTCCCTGCAATGCGGGTCTGGACCCTGCATTGCGAGTGTGGTCATTGCGAGTCTGGTCCCTGCAATGCGGGTCTGGACCCTGCATTGCGAGTGTGGTCATTGCGAGTCTGGTCCCTGCATTGCGGGTGTGGTCATTGCGAGTCTGGTCCCTGCATTGCGAGTGTGGTCATTGCGAGTCTGGACCCTGCATTGCGAGTGTGATCATTACGAGTCTGGTCCCTGCATTGCGAATGTGGTCATTGCGAGTCTGGTCCCTGCATTGCGAGTGTGGTCATCACGAGTCTGGTCCCTGCATTGCGAGTGTGGTCATTGCGAGTCTGGTCCCTGCATTGCGAGTGTGGTCATTGCGAGTCTGGTCCCTGCATTGCGAGTGTGGTCATCTCGAGTCTGGTCCCTGCATTGCGAGTGTGGTCATTGCCAGTCTGGTCTCTGCATTGCGAGTGTGGTCATTGCGAGTCTGGTCCCTGCATTGTGCGTGTGGTCATTGCGAATCTGATCCCTGCATTGCGAATGTGGTCATTGCGAGTCTGATTCCTGCATTGAGAGTCTGGTCCCTGCATTGTGAGTGTGGTCATTGCGAGTCTGATCCCTGCATTGCGAGTCTGGTCCCTGCATTGCGAGTGTGGTCATCACGAGTCTGGTCCCTGCATTGCGAGTGTGGTCATTGCGAGTCTGGTCCCTGCATTGCGAGTGTGGTCATTGCGAGTCTGGTCCCTGCATTGCGAGTGTGGTCATCACGAGTCTGGTCCCTGCATTGCGAGTGTGGTCATTGCCAGTCTGGTCTCTGCATTGCGAGTGTGGTCATTGCGAGTCTGGTCCCTGCATTGTGCGTGTGGTCATTGCGAATCTGATCCCTGCATTGCGAATGTGGTCATTGCGAGTCTGATTCCTGCATTGAGAGTCTGGTCCCTGCATTGTGAGTGTGGTCATTGCGAATCTGATCCCTGCATTGCGAGTGTGGTCATTGCAAGTGTGATCCCTGAATTGCGAGTGTGGTCATTGCAAGTCTGGTCCCTGTATTGAGAGTGTGGTCATTGCGAGTCTGGTCCCTGCATTGCGAGTGTGGTCATTGCGAGTCTGGACCCTGCATTCCACGTGTGGTCCCTGCATTGCGAGTGTGGTCATTGCAAGTCTGGTCCCTGCATTGCGAGTGTCGTTATTGCGAGTCTGGTCCCTGCATTGCGAGTGTGGTCATTGCGAGTCTGGACCCTGCATTGCGAGTCTGGTCCCTGCAATGCGAGTCTGGACCCTGCATTGCGAGTGTGGTCATTGCGAGTCTGGTCCCTGCATTGCGAGTGTGATCCCTGCATTGCGAGTGTGGTCATTGCGAGTCTGGTCCCTGCATAGCGGGTGTGGTCATTGCGAGTCTGGTCCCTGCATTGCGAGTGTGCTCATTGCGAGTTTGGACCCTGCATTGCGAGTGTGATCATTACAAGTCTGGTCCCTGCATTGCGAGTGTGGCCATTGCGAGCCTGGTCCCTGCATTGCGAGTCTGATCCCTGCAATGCGAGTGTGGTCATTGCAAGTCTGATCCGTGCATTGCGAGTCTGGTCCCTGCATTGCGGGTGTGGTCATTGCGAGTCTGGTCCCTGCATTGCGAGTGTGATCATTACGAGTCTGGTCCGTGCATTGCGAATGTGGTCATTGCGAGTCTGATCCCTGCATTGCGAGTGTGGTCATCACGAGTCTGGTCCCTGCATTGTGAGTGTGGTCATTGCCAGTCTGGTCTCTGCATTGCGAGTGTGGTCATTGCGAGTCTGGTCCCTGCATTGCGAGTGTGGTCATTGCGAGTCTGGTCCCTGCATTGCGAGTCTGGTCCCTGCATTGTGAGTGTGGTCATTGCGAGTCTGATCCCTGCATTGCGAGTCTGGTCCCTGCATTGTGAGTGTGGTCATTGCAAGTCTGGTCCCTGTATTGAGAGTGTGGTCATTGCGAGTCTGGTCCCTGCATTGCGAGTGTGGTCATTACTAGTCTGGACCCTGCATTGCGAGTGTGGTCATTACGAGTCTGGACCCTGCATTGCACGTGTGGTCCCTGCATTGCAAGTGTGGTCATTGCAAGTCTGGTCCCTGCATTGCGAGTGTGGTCATTGCGAGTCTGGACCCTGCATTGCGAGTGTGGTCATTACGAGTCTGGACCCTGCATTGCACGTGTGGTCCCTGCATTGCGAGTGTGGTTATTGCGAGTCTGGTCCCTGCATTGCGAGTGTGGTCATTGCGAGTCTGGACCCTGCATTGCGAGTGTGGTCCCTGCAATGCGAGTCTGGACCCTGCATTGCGAGTGTGGTCATTGCGAGTCTAGTCCCTGCATTGCGAGTGTGGTCCCTGCATTGCGAGTGTGGTCATTGAGAGTCTGGTCGCTGCATTTCGGGTGTGGTCATTGCGAGTCTGGTCCATGCATTGCGAGTCTGGATCCTGCATTGCGAGTGTGATCATTACGAGTCTGGTCCCTGCATTGCGAGTGTGGTCATTGCGAGTCTGGTCCCTGCATTGCGAGTGTGGTCATCGCGAGTCTGGTCCCTGCATTGCGAGTGTGGTCATCGCGAGTCTGGTCCCTGCATTGCGAGTGTGGTCATTGCCAGTCTGGTCTCTGCATTGCGAGTGTGGTCATTGCGAGTCTGGTCCCTGCATTGCGAGTGTGGTCATTGCGAGTCTGGACCCTGCATTCCACGTGTGGTCCCTGCATTGCGAGTGTGGTCATTGCGAGTCTGGTCCCTGCATTGTGAGTGTGGTCATTGCGAATCTGATCCCTGCATTGCGAGTGTGGTCATTGCGAGTGCGATCCCTGCATTGCGAGTGTGGTCATTTCAAGTCTGGTCCCTGTATTGAGAGTGTGGTCATTGCGAGTCTGGTCCCTGCATTGCGAGTGTGGTCATTGCGAGTCTGGACCCTGCATTCCACGTGTGGTCCCTGCATTGCGAGTGTGGTCATTGCAAGTCTGGTCCCTGCATTGCGAGTGTCGTTATTGCGAGTCTGGTCCCTGCATTGCGAGTGTGGTCATTGCGAGTCTGGACCCTGCATTGCGAGTCTGGTCCCTGCATTGCGAGTCTGGTCCCTGCATTGCGAGTGTGGTCCCTGCATTGCGAGTGTGGTCATTGCGAGTCTGGTCCCTGCATAGCAGGTGTGGTCATTGCGAGTCTGGTCCCTGCATTGCGAGCGAGTGTGCTCATTGCGAGTTTGGACCCTGCATTGCGAGTGTGATCATTACGAGTCTGGTCCCTGCATTGCGAGTGTGGCCATTGCGAGCCTGGTCCCTGCATTGCGAGTCTGGTCCCTGCAATGCGAGTGTGGTCATTGCAAGTCTGATCCTTGCATTGCGAGTCTAGTCCCTGCATTGCGGGTGTGGTCATTGCGAGTCTGGTCCCTGCATTGCGAGTGTGATCATTACGAGTCTGGTCCGTGCATTGCGAATGTGGTCATTGCGAGTCTGATCCCTGCATTGCGAGTCAGGTCCCTGCATTGCGAGTGTGGTCATCACGAGTCTGGTCCCTGCATTGCGAGTGTGGTCATTGCCAGTCTGGTCTCTGCATTGCGAGTGTGGTCATTGCGAGTCTGGTCCCTGCATTGCGAGTGTGGTCATTGCGAGTCTGGTCCCTGCATTGTGAGTGTGGTCATTGCGAGTCTGATCCCTGCATTGCGAGTGTGGTCATTGCGAGTCTGGTCCCTGCATTGCGAGTGTGGTCATTACGAGTCTGGACCCTGCATTGCACGTGTGGTCCCTGCATTGCAAGTGTGGTCATTGCAAGTTTGGTCCCTGCATTGCGAGTGTGGTTATTGCGAGTCTGGTCCCTGCATTGCGAGTGTGGTCATTGCGAGTCTGGACCCTGCATTGCGAGTGTGGTCCCTGCAATGCGAGTCTGGACCCTGCATTGCGAGTGTGGTCATTGCATTGCGAGTGTGGTCATTGCGAGTCTGGTCGCTGCATTGCGGGTGTGGTCATTGCGAGTCTGGTCCATGCATTGCGAGTGTGGTCATTGCGAGTGTGGTCATTGCGAGTCTGGACCCTGCATTGCGAGTGTGATCATTACGAGTCTGGTCCCTGCATTGCGAGTGTGGTCATTGCGAGTCTGTACCCTGCATTGCGAGTCTGGTCCCTACATTGCGAGTGTGGTCATTGCGAGTCTGGTCCCTGCATTGCGAGAGTGGTCATTGCGAGTCTGATCCCTGCATTGCGAGTCTGGTCCCTGCATTGCGAGTGTGGTCATTGTAAGTCTGGTCCCTGCATTGCGAGTGTGGTCCCTGCATTGCGAGTCTGGTCATTGCGAGTCTGGACCCTGCATTGCGAGTGTGGTCATTATGAGTCTGGTCCATGCATTGCGAGTCTGGTCCCTGCATTGCGAGTCTGGTCCCTGCACTGTGAGTGTGGTCATTGCGAGTCTGATCCCTGCATTGCGAGTCTGGTCCCTGCATTGCGAGTGTGGTCATTGCAAGTCTGGTCCCTGTATTGAGAGTGTGGTCATTGCGAGTCTGGTCCCTGCATTGCGAGTGTGGTCATTGCGAGTCTGGACCCTGCATTGCACGTGTGGTCCCTGCATTGCGAGTGTGGACATTGCAAGTCTGGTCCCTGCATTGCGAGTGTGGTTATTGCGAGTCTGGTCCCTGCATTGCGAGTGTGGTCATTGCGAGTCTGGACCCTGCATTGCGAGTGTGGTCCCTGCAATGCGAGTCTGGACCCTGCATTGCGAGTGTGGTCATTGCGAGTCTGGTCCCTGCATTGCGAGTGTGGTCCGTGCATTGCGAGTGTGGTCATTGCGAGTCTGGTCCCTGCATTGCGAGTGTGGTCATTGCGAGTCTGGTCCCTGCATTGCGGGTGTGGTCATTGCGAGTCTGGTCCCTGCATAGCGAGTGTAGTCATTGCGAGTTTGGACCCTGCATTGCGAGTGTGATCATTACGAGTCTGGTCCCTGCATTGCGAGTGTGGTCATTGCGAGTCTGATCCCTGCATTGCGAGTGTGGTCATTGCGAGTCTGGTCCCTGCATTGCGAGTGTGGTCATTGCGAGTCTGATCCCTGCATTGTGAGTCTGGTCCCTGCATTGCGAGTGTGGTCATTGCAAATCTGGTCCCTGCATTGCGAGTGTGGTCCCTGCATTGCGAGTGTGGTCATTGCGAGTCTGGACCCTGCATTGCGAGTGTGGTCATTATGAGTCTGGTCCATGCATTGCGATTCTGGTCCCTGCATTGCGAGTCTGGTCCCTGCACTGCGAGTGTGGTCATTGCGAGTGTGGTCCCTGCATTGCGAGTATGGCCATTGCGAGCCTGGTCCCTGCATTGCGAGTCTGGACCCTGCATTGCGAGTGTGGTCATTGCAAGTCTGATCCGTGCATTGCGAGTCTGGTCCCTGCATTGCGAGTCTGGTCCCTGCATTGCGAGTGTGGTCATTACGAGCCTGGTCCCTGCATTGTGAGTGTGGTCCCTGCAATGCGAGTCTGGACCCTGCATTGCGAGTGTGGTCATTGCGAGTCTGGTCCCTGCATTGCGAGTGTGGTCCCTGCATTGCGAGTGTGGTCATTGCGAGTCTGGTCCCTGCATTGCGGGTGTGGTCATTGCGAGTCTGGTCCCTGCATTGCGAGTGTGGTCATTGCGAGTCTGGACCCTGCATTGCGAGTGTGATCATTACGAGTCTGGTCCCTGCATTGCGAGTGTGGTCATTGCGAGTCTGATCGCTGCATTGCGAGTCTGGTCCCTGCATTGCGAGTGTGGTCATTGCAAGTCTGATCCATGCATTGCGAGTCTGGTCCCTGCATTGCGAGTGTGATCATTACGAGTCTGGTCCCTGCATTGCGAGTGTGGTCATTGCGAGTCTGATCCCTGCATTGCGAGTCTGGTCCCTGCATTGCGAGTGTGGTCATTGCAAGTCTGATCCCTGCATTGCGAGTCTGGTCCCTGCATTGCGAGTCTGGTCCCTGCATTGCGAGTGTGATCATTACGAGTCTGGTCCCTGTATTGCGAGTGTGGTCATTGCGAGTCTGGTCCCTGCATTGCGAGTGTGGTCATTGCGAGTCTGATCCCTGCATTGCGAGTCTGGTCCCTGCATTGCGAGTGTGGTCCCTGCATTGCGAGTCTGGTCCCTGCATTGCGAGTGTGGTCATTGCGAGTCTGGACCCTGCATTGCGAGTGTGGTCATTATGAGTCTGGTCCATGCATTGCGAGTCTGGTCCCTGCATTGCGAGTCTGGTCCCTGCACTGCGAGTGTGGTCATTGCGAGTGTGGTCCCTGCATTGCGAGTGTGGCCATTGCGAGCCTGGTCCCTGTATTGCGAGTGTGGTCATTGCAAGTCTGATCCCTGCATTGCGAGTCTGGTCCCTGCATTGCGAGTGTGGTCATTGCGAGTCTGGACCCTGCATTGCGAGTGTGATCATTACGAGTCTGGTCCCTGCATTGCGAGAGTGGTCATTGCGAGTCTGATCCCTGCATTGCGAGTCTGGTCCCTGCATTGCGAGTGTGGTCATTGTAAGTCTGGTCCCTGCATTGCGAGTGTGGTCCCTGCATTGCGAGTCTGGTCATTGCGAGTCTGGACCCTGCATTGCGAGTGTGGTCATTATGAGTCTGGTCCATGCATTGCGAGTCTGGTCCCTGCATTGCGAGTCTGGTCCCTGCACTGTGAGTGTGGTCATTGCGAGTCTGATCCCTGCATTGCGAGTCTGGTCCCTGCATTGCGAGTGTGGTCATTGCAAGTCTGGTCCCTGTATTGAGAGTGTGGTCATTGCGAGTCTGGTCCCTGCATTGCGAGTGTGGTCATTGCGAGTCTGGACCCTGCATTGCACGTGTGGTCCCTGCATTGCGAGTGTGGACATTGCAAGTCTGGTCCCTGCATTGCGAGTGTGGTTATTGCGAGTCTGGTCCCTGCATTGCGAGTGTGGTCATTGCGAGTCTGGACCCTGCATTGCGAGTGTGGTCCCTGCAATGCGAGTCTGGACCCTGCATTGCGAGTGTGGTCATTGCGAGTCTGGTCCCTGCATTGCGAGTGTGGTCCGTGCATTGCGAGTGTGGTCATTGCGAGTCTGGTCCCTGCATTGCGAGTGTGGTCATTGCGAGTCTGGTCCCTGCATTGCGGGTGTGGTCATTGCGAGTCTGGTCCCTGCATTGCGAGTGTGGTCATTGCGAGTTTGGACCCTGCATTGCGAGTGTGATCATTACGAGTCTGGTCCCTGCATTGCGAGTGTGGTCATTGCGAGTCTGATCCCTGCATTGCGAGTGTGGTCATTGCGAGTCTGGTCCCTGCATTGCGAGTGTGGTCATTGCGAGTCTGATCCCTGCATTGTGAGTCTGGTCCCTGCATTGCGAGTGTGGTCATTGCAAATCTGGTCCCTGCATTGCGAGTGTGGTCCCTGCATTGCGAGTGTGGTCCCTGCATTGCGAGTGTGGTCATTGCGAGTCTGGACCCTGCATTGGGAGTGTGGTCATTATGAGTCTGGTCCATGCATTGCGATTCTGGTCCCTGCATTGCGAGTCTGGTCCCTGCACTGCGAGTGTGGTCATTGCGAGTGTGGTCCCTGCATTGCGAGTATGGCCATTGCGAGCCTGGTCCCTGCATTGCGAGTCTGGTCCCTGCATTGCGAGTGTGGTCATTGCAAGTCTGATCCCTGCATTGCGAGTCTGGTCCCTGCATTGCGAGTCTGGTCCCTGCATTGCGAGTGTGGTCATTACGAGCCTGGTCCCTGCATTGTGAGTGTGGTCCCTGCAATGCGAGTCTGGACCCTGCATTGCGAGTGTGGTCATTGCGAGTCTGGTCCCTGCATTGCGAGTGTGGTCCCTGCATTGCGAGTGTGGTCATTGCGAGTCTGGTCCCTGCATTGCGGGTGTGGTCATTGCGAGTCTGGTCCCTGCATTGCGAGTGTGGTCATTGCGAGTCTGGACCCTGCATTGCGAGTGTGATCATTACGAGTCTGGTCCCTGCATTGCGAGTGTGGTCATTGCGAGTCTGATCGCTGCATTGCGAGTCTGGTCCCTGCATTGCGAGTGTGGTCATTGCAAGTCTGATCCATGCATTGCGAGTCTGGTCCCTGCATTGCGAGTGTGATCATTACGAGTCTGGTCCCTGCATTGCGAGTGTGGTCATTGCGAGTCTGATCCCTGCATTGCGAGTCTGGTCCCTGCATTGCGAGTGTGGTCATTGCAAGTCTGATCCCTGCATTGCGAGTCTGGTCCCTGCATTGCGAGTCTGGTCCCTGCATTGCGAGTGTGATCATTACGAGTCTGGTCCCTGTATTGCGAGTGTGGTCATTGCGAGTCTGGTCCCTGCATTGCGAGTGTGGTCATTGCGAGTCTGATCCCTGCATTGCGAGTCTGGTCCCTGCATTGCGAATGTGGTCCCTGCATTGCGAGTCTGGTCCCTGCATTGCGAGTGTGGTCATTGCGAGTCTGGACCCTGCATTGCGAGTGTGGTCATTATGAGTCTGGTCCATGCATTGCGAGTCTGGTCCCTGCATTGCGAGTCTGGTCCCTGCACTGCGAGTGTGGTCATTGCGAGTGTGGTCCCTGCATTGCGAGTGTGGCCATTGCGAGCCTGGTCCCTGTATTGCGAGTGTGGTCATTGCAAGTCTGATCCCTGCATTGCGAGTCTGGTCCCTGCATTGCGAGTGTGGTCATTGCGAGTCTGGACCCTGCATTGCGAGTGTGATCATTACGAGTCTGGTCCCTGCATTGCGAGTGTGGTCATTGCGAGTCTGATCCCTGCATCGCGAGTCTGGTCCCTGCATTTCGAGTCTGGTCCCTGCACTGCGAGTGTGGTCCCTGCATTGCGAGTGTGGCCATTGTGAGCCTGGTCCCTGCATTGCGAGTCTGGTCCCTGCATTGCGAGTGTGGTCATTGCGAGTCTGGACCCTGCATTGCGAGTGTGGTCATTACGAGTTTGGTCCCTGCATTGCGAGTGTGGTCATTGCAAGTCTGATCCCTGCATTGTGTGTCTGGTCCCTGCATTGCGAGTCTGGTCCCTGCATTGCGAGTGTGGTCATTGTGAGTCTGGTCCCTGCATTGCGAGTATGGTCATTGCGAGTCTGATCCCTGCATTGCGAGTCTGGTCCCTACATTGCGAGTCTGGTCCCTACATTGCGAGTGTGGTCATTACAAGTCTGGTCCCTGCATTGCGAGTATGGTCATTGCGAGTCTGGTCCCTGCATTGCGTGTGTGGTCATTGCGAGTCTGGACCCTGCATTGCGTGTGTGGTCCCTGCATTGCGAGTGTGGTCATTGCGAGTCTGGTCCCTTCATTGCGAGTGTGGTCATTGCAAGTCTGGTCCCTGCATTGCGAGTGTGGTCATTACGAGTCTGGTCCCTGCATTGCGAGTGTGGTCCCTGCATTGTGAGTGTGGTCATTACGAGTCTGATCCCTGCATTGCGAGTCTGGTCCCTGCATTGCGAGTCTGGTCCCTGCATTGCGAGTGTGGTCATTGCGAGTCTGGTCCCTGCATTGCGAGTGTGGTCCCTGCATTGCGAGTGTGGTCATTGCGAGTCTGGTCCCTGCATTGCGAGTGTGGTCATTGCGAGTCTGGACCCTGCATTGCGAGTGTGGTCATTGCGAGTCTGGACGGCTCAGGTTGTGAGAAGGTCCCATGGAATTCAGACTCAGGTTGCAAACGAAAGGGAGCTGCTGCTGGATCTATTGGGGTCACCAGGAGTGATCAAGGGTACTGGGAGCATGGTAAATGCTGCATTCTGCAGAGGGAGAAAGAGGTGAGTAGCTGAAAGGACGAGGAGCTCAAGCGGGTATGGTGATGCAGCTAAAGGGAGTATTGGGGACGGCAGTACGTGGAGGGATGAAGGGTTACAGAGGTGCTGTTAATCTGTGCCTGGTGGCCCTGTGCTAGAGACGGTGGCCTGGCAGGCGCTCTATGCAACACCAGCCCCATAACGGTCGAGTGGAGTAGAAAACTGTTACCGTGACACCCAAATTCCCCAAGGAAAGGTGAACTTTGGTGAGTTCGAGCAGCAAATGTTCTGGGTTGGTTGCCCATTCCCCGCACACACGCACACACACACACAATCACGCTCACTCTGACACACACACATTCACACAATCACACTCACACACACACACATATACTCACACTCACACACACACACACACACACACACACACATAGACTAAGCAGATGGTGAAGCTCGGTGGTTCAGGTTGTGCGTTGTGGCAGATACACTCACAGCACCTGAAGTTGAAACACTCTGGTTCCGTCAGCTGTGTAAGTCTGGGGAAGACAATCTCCAGCCCCAGCAAACATGTGAGGTTGAGGTGTAAGTCCACCCCGAAATCTCCTGTTTGTGTGGATGCTGCGTGATTTGTTACTGTTACGAAATAACGGACAATTAAATGATTTAGCTTTATAATTAATTTGACTAAAGGATTCGTAAAGAAAAAGCAAAAAATGAAGGGCCCATTTTAATGAAACAGTCTATTGTGACAAGTTGGAGCTCACAGTTTCCCCTTCGCCGATCCTCCCTCGATCTCCCAGAGCTTCATCAAATCATGACCTTGCTCCAGGTCAAGTCCTACGACCTCTTCTCTCCGGCATCCTCTCCCGCCAAACAAAGTCCCAGCTCACCCCGGTGTCAGGCACACAGGATGAAGCACACTCCCAAAGCACCCATTATCTCTAACCATAACACAAACCACTGCTTCTACAGAAAGAACATTACATTAGCAGTGAGACCTCTCCCAGGGTGTTACAGTCTCCCCCACCCCCACCCCTACCAAAATTAGTCACCCCTTCATACAAAGCACAAAGTCCACCCCAGGTGTAAAAGGCAGATAGTTTCTCCCCAGCTTGTCTCACAGGGACACTAGACATTACCATCACCGGGAAGAGATGCACCAGGGACATCCCCCGCTTGAAGGTGACCTCCCTCTTCGTAGTGTTCCTGACAATCACTGCCACCCTGCTCACCTGTACAACCGAGGGCTTCTGCAGTTCGGGCCTCACCAGTACCCCAGCAGGTAAACCCGACTCCTCCTGGTGAACTTCCAAAACATCCAGCAAGAGGGGCTCGGCCTCAGGCATTCCAGGAAATTTGGGGTTTCCCATCACTCTTGCTACTTCCCTGGGCAGTAACATGATTGACCTTGACTGGGTGAACCACACAGTCCCTCATCTAAGCTCATTATCTGGCCCGGTGTGGCCACGAACATCCTCGAAAGCAGCTCGAACCACCGGGTGAACGGACAATGTTTTCAGAAATCTCTCTCCAGCTCCCTCCTTGCAGGCTGCCATGAGTCTCCTCACAATAGGAGTATTTGTCCCCACAAGAATTGAAACTCCGCCCTTCTCAATGGGGTCCGGACAAACTAGCGTTAATGTACCAAGGACCTCAGCCACTCCCACATCGGCCTCCGAAAACTCCAGCTTCACTGACAAATAACCATCATACAGAGAGTCAGATACACTAAGACCCCAGATCTCCAGTGCACTGAGTGGCGTCAGTGGTAAATACGTCAAATACTGGTTGTAAAATGAGCGGTACAGCAGAGTGACCTGTGACCTTGTGTCAAGTATGGCTCTGGCATAGATACCCTCTATCCATAGCGATACACTGGAGCTTGGCCCCACTAAGCCTTCAGGAATGGGGTTTTTTGCTTTAGTGTGTTCCTATTGCTGGGAATGTGTTCCCCCCCGAGATGCCAGACCATCCCCTCACTGGGTCTCTTATAACTTTCCCAGCGTCTCTCTCAGCTTAGGTACCGGGGGCTCACTCTCCGAGGGGGTTTCCTGTCGTTCACACTCCTGCCTGAAGTGTCCCTCTTCACCACAGTTATAACAGACAACACCGCCCGCTCCCCTTCTCGTGGGACCCAGGCTGCTGGCAGCCCTCTACATAGTCCATGCCCTTAGAGCGTCCGCCTCCCTATCAGCTCGATCATACGGGGGGGGGCTACACCCACTGATAACAACCGGGACATCTCAGTTCTCAGCTCAGCCACAATCTCCTCTACCACTCCCTGGGGCAGACTATCCGTGGTCACTTCACCGCAGGGGACCACTACTGGGGACTGTACCCTGCTGACGGAAGCCTCCCACTCCTCCAACGCATTCTCCTTCTCTTGTATTTCTCTGATCAGCTGAACAGACGAGGGGAGGGTGCACGTCTTACGAGACAGTCGGGGACCCCAAGCGATCAAGTTCTGGGATTGGGCGCCTGTCGCTCTTTGGTCCATTCTTAACTGATCCTCCTCAGCCGTCTGAATGACCCCTCAGTGCCACAAGCAATTTAGCTGCCTCTCCAGCTGAAAGATGTAGGCAGAAAGCTTCTCCCCCTTCACCTGACACGTTCTGAAACCCCGTCATGAGCTCCATTGGGTTTCCCTTCGCACCAAACACCTTCTCTAGTGCTTGTATGTCGGCTGCAGAAGTGGCCTTATGGCTGTCACTACGTCAGCAGCCCGCCCCCTCAAACTCTCAACCAATCACTGCTGTCTTACATCATCAGAGCACTGTCAATCATCTAACAACTGAGTGGTCTGCTCCGCCCAACTCTCATACTCCTCTTCCCCTTTAAGGCTGGGATTCGTTCCTGAGAATAAACGGAGCCTACGATAGCCAGGACTCTGAACCTGGACATTTTTCCATTTATTCGCCAGAGAGGTAAGGGTGGACACTATTCAGAATTCTCACTCTTCCCTGGGGAACTGATTAGACATTCCATTCAGATCACTCCTTCCCCTCGCTCTGCGGAAACGAGGGAACCCTGTCTTTGAAGTCTCTGCCTCCAGCTACAGGAGACTCGACTTGTGATTCCGCCTGCTCCCCTACACTCTTCTCCTCCCAGGAAGTATGGACAGTCCATGGCCCCCCTCTACCGGAGCCCCAGTAGTACCAGGCAGTTCCACTGCTATTATGTCAGTGCTAGTCTGAACTAAAACAGTCTCTGACTGCCATTTTTTCAAACCTCCACCTCACAATCGTAACTTTGCTTACAGCTTTAACAGTACTTCAAAGTCAAATTAACAATTCATCAGGAGTACAAATATCTACCCCACCCAACACGCACGTGTTCATTACCCGTAACACATGGATGTACACCACCACTCAACCCTGGTAGCTTCCATACCTATGTATCATAATCGCTTTACCAGACAATAGTTTAGTACAGACTTAAAAACACAACCTCTGGGCTATCACACTGCATCCAATGAAATTGATCCCGGACGAGCCCCCACAATTGAAACACTCTGGTTCTGTTGGCTACGTAAGTCTAGGGGAGACAATCTCCAGCCCCACCAAACGTGTGAGATTGAGGTGAAAGCTCACCCCAAAATCCCCATTTGTGTGGATGCTGTGTGATTCGTTACCCTGTTACAAAGCAGTACCACGAAATAACAGACAATAAACTGCATACAATTAAACGATTTAGCTTTATAATTCTTAATTTGACTAAAGGATTAGTAAAGAAAAAGCAAAAGAAAGAAAAGGGCCCATGTTAATGTGCGCAGGTTGGAGCTCATGGTTTCCCCTTCGCCAATCCTCCTTTGATCTCCTCGGGCTTCATCGAATCATGGCTCCTGCTCCGGGTCGAGTCCTACGACCTCTTCTCTCTGGCGTCTTCTCCCTCCATCTCCCGCCGAACAAAAGACCCAGCTCTTACCCGTGTCAGGTAAGCACATGAAAGCACAATCCCTTCATTGGATGGCTCACATTCCAAAGCACCCGTTATCTCTAACCATCACCCAAACACTGCTGCTACTGAAAGACCATTATGGTAGCAGTGAAACCTTTCCCGGGGGTTACAAAGGACATTTGAGATGTGCTTAGATTGGAGAAGGTGAGGGGGCATGGATCAAACACTAGCCTGGTTCAATATGTTGGTCAGCATGGGCGAGCTGGGCCGAATGGCCTGTTTCCATCGCAACACACACAAAGTGCTGGAGGAATTCAACAAGTCAGGCAGAATCAATGAAAGTGAATAAACAGTTGACGCTTTGGGCTGAGGACCTACATCGGGGCTGGAAGGAAGGGGGAAGACGCAAGATTAAAAAGGTGGGGTGAGGGGAAGGGGAACTAGCTAGAAGCTGATAGGTGAAGCCAGGTGAGTGGGAAAGGTAGAGGGCTGGAGAAGAGGGAATTTGATAGGAGAGGAGAGTGGACCATGAGAAAGGGAAGGAGGAGGGGACCCAGGGGGAGGTGATAGGCAAGTGAAGAGAAGAGGTAAGAGGCCAGAGTACGAAACAGAAGGAGAGGGAAGGGGGAGGGAAAAGTTACTGGAAATTGGAGAAATCAGTGTTCATACCATCAGATTGGAGGCAACTGAGACAGAATATGAGGTGTTGCTCCTGCACCCTGAGAGTGGCCTCATTCAGAGTGAAGAGGAGGCTGTGGACTAGCGTGTTGGAATGGGAGTGGGGATGGGAATTCAAATGGTTTGCCACCGGGAAATTCAACTTTTTGGACAAAGCAGGTGCGCCCCAAAGTGGTCCCGAATATACGTTGGGTCTCACCAGTGTTGAGGAGTCCACATCAGGAGCCCCGGATACAATAGGTGACCCCAACAGATTTGTGGATGAAGCTTGCTTTGCCTGGGTGGAGTGTTTGGGGCCTGAATGGAGGTGAGGGAGGAGGTGAACGTGCAGGTGTAGCATTTCTGTATTGGCCAGGTCCATACGGTGTGACTGACTGTGACAGGTGGGTAACTGTGGGATGATGTTGGGAAAGGACATGAATATCCTTGACTTTGCATCCACACCCCGATACTGACTGGGTGCACACAGGCAGGAATGGTTCTGTGGACCAATTAGCGATGTTCAAACTCAAATCCACAGAGGCTGGGTAGCCTGGACCCAGTGGAGACCTTCCTCCCAAGGTTGTTGATGTAATGATCAGGAAGACAAACTGAATCATTACTCACTGTCGAACTTACAGGAAATATTCCTTCCACAGAACTGTTCATCAATCACTTTCACTTCTAACCCAGATATCACGGTTCCTCTCTCACTGTCTCCTCCCTGTTTCCAGCCTCCTGCTCAACACTCCTGGGTCCTATGAGGTTTCCGAGTGAGGAGATGGGCAGAGGGGATACATTAACGCTTTTACACGCAGCCAGGCGATGGACTGGGTGGGGGCCGTGAGAGGGCCCTGCCAGGAAGTGTACTGATTGTAGAGACCAAGCCAATGCCCTCTCCTGCCAAAGGAGGGAGCTACAAGGTGAAGTGGCAGGGAGTTCACACAGAGGAGGAAAGGGGGGCTTTCAGTGTGTAAAGGGAGGTACTACTGCAGTTGTACAAGGCCTTGGTGAGACCACACCTGGAGTATTGTGTGCAGTTTTGGTCCCCTAATCTGAGGAAAGACATCCTTGCCATAGAGGGAGTACAAAGAAGGTTCACCAGATTGATTCCTGGGATGGCAGGACTTTCATATGAAGAAAGACTGGATGAACTGGGCTTGTACTCGTTGGAATTTAGAAGATTGAGGGGGGATCTGATTGAAACGTATAAGATCCTAAAGGGATTGGACAGGCTAGATGCAGGAAGATTGTTCCCGATGTTGGGGAAGTCCAGAACGAGGGGGTCACAGTTTGAGGATAGAGGGGAAGCCTTTTAGGACTGAGATTAGGAAAAACTTCTTCACACAGGGAGTGGTGAATCTGTGGAATTCTCTGCCACAGGAAACTGTTGAGGCCGGTTCATTGGCTATATTTAAGAGGGAATTAGATATGGCCCTTGTGGCTACGGGGGTCAGGGGGTATGGAGGGAAGGCTGGGGCGGGGTTCTGAGTTGGATGATCAGCCATGATCATAATAAATGGCGGTGCAGGCTCAAAGGGCCGAATGGCCTACTCCTGCACCTATTTTCTATGTTTCTATGTTTCTATGTTATACAGGGGCAGCAGACAGGGCAAAGCAAAATGGCACATCCAAAGAGCCACTACAAAATGTAGCCTTTCCCTCCACAGCTACTCATTCCCCCCTCTCCCACCCTCCATCTCCCAGTCCCCTCTTCCAGCTCCCTCTCCCCATACACTTTCTCTCTTCCATCCTCAGCCCCCTCCACCTCAACCCCTCTGCTCCTCCAACCACCTCCTTATTTCATCTCCTGACTCCTCCTCTTCCCCACATTCACCCCCTACCTCACCTTATCCTCTTCTCTTCCTCCCCTCCTCTTCTTGTCCTCGCCTTTCTTCTCTTCCTCCTCATCCTCCTTCTGCAATTCTCCCCCTCATTCTCATCCTCTTCTTCCTCCTCGTACACCTCCCTTTCCCCAATGCTCCTGCTGTCCCCTCACTCCCTCCTCGCCGTGTGTGACATTGATTGCAGGCGTGCGGACGTGGCCGTGTGTGACGGTGTGTGGTCGTGGCCGTGTGTGACGGTGATTGCAGGTGTGTGGTCGTGGCCGTGTGTGACAGTGATTGCAGGTGTGTGGTCGTGACCGTGTGTGACGGTGTGCGGTCGTGGCCGTGTGTGACGGTGATTGCAGGTGTGTGGTCGTGGCCGTGTGTGACAGTGATTGCAGGTGTGTGGTCGTGGCCGTGTGTGACGGTGATTACAGGCATGCAGTCGTGGCCGTGTGTGACGGTGTGTGGTCGTGGCCGTGTGTGACGGTGATTGCAGGTGTGCGGTCGTGGCCGTGTGTGACGGTGATTGCAGGTGTGTGGTCGTGGCCGTGTGTGACGGTGTGTGGTCGTGGCCGTGTGTGACGGTGATTGCAGGTGTGCGGTCGTGGCCATGTGTGACGGTGATTGCAGGTGTGTGGTCGTGCCCGTGTGTGACGGTGTGTGGTCGTGGCCGTGTGTGACGGTGATTGCAGGTGTGTGGTCGTGGCCGTGTGTGACGGTCATTGCAGGTGTGCGGTTGTGGCCGTGTGTGACGGTGATTGCAGGTGTGTGGTCGTGGCCGTGTGTGACGGTGTGTGGTCGTGGCCGTGTGTGACAGTGATTGCAGGTGTGCGGTCGTGGCCGTGTGTGACGGTGATTGCAGAGCTGTGGTCGTGGCCGTGTGTGACAGTGATTGCAGGTGTGTGGTCGTGGCCGTGTGTGACGGTGATTGCAGGCATGCGGTCGTGGCCGTGTGCGACGGTGTGTGGTCGTGGCCGTGTGTGACGGTGTGTGGTCGTGGCCGTGTGTGACGGTGATTGCAGGTGTGCGGTCGTGGCCATGTGTGACGGTGATTGCAGGTGTGTGGTCGTGGCCGTGTGTGACGGTGTGTGGTCGTGGCCGTGTGTGACGGTGATTGCAGGTGTGTGGTCGTGGCCGTGTGTGACGGTGTGTGGTCGTGGCCGTGTGTGACGGTGATTGCAGGTGTGCGGTTGTGGCCGTGTGTGACGGTGATTGCAGGTGTGTGGTCGTGGCCGTGTGTGACGGTGTGTGGTCGTGGCCGTGTGTGACAGTGATTGCAGGTGTGTGGTCGTGGCCGTGTGTGACGGTGATTGCAGGTGTGTGGTCGTGGCCGTGTGTGACGGTGTGTGGTCGTGGCCGTGTGTGACAGTGATTGCAGGTGTGCGGTCGTGGCCGTGTGTGACGGTGATTGCAGGGGTGTGGTCGTGGCCGTGTGTGATGATGATTGCAGGGGTGTGGTCGTGGCTGTGTGTGACGGTGATTGCAGGTGTGTGGTCGTGGCCGTGTGTGACGGTGATTGCAGGTGTGCAGTCGTGGCCATGTGTGACGGTGATTGCAGGTGTATGGTCGTGGCCGTGTGTGACGGTGTGCGGTCGTGCCCGTGTGTGACGGTGATTGCAGGTGTGTGGTCGTGGCCGTGTGTGACGGTGTGTGGTTGTGGCCGTGTGTGACAGTGATTGCAGGTGTGTGGTCGTGGCCGTGTGTGACAGTGATTGCAGGTGTGTGGTCGTGGCCGTGTGTGAGGGTGATTGCAGGTGTGTGGTCGTGGCCGTGTGTGACGGTGATTGCAGGTGTGTGGTCGTGGCCGTGTGTGACAGTGATTGCAGGTGTGTGGTCGTGGCCGTGTGTGACGGTGTGTGGTCGTGGCCGTGTGTGACAGTGATTGCAGGTGTGTGGTCGTGGCCGTGTGTGACGGTGATTGCAGGTGTGTGGTCGTGGCCGTGTGTGACGGTGTGTGGTCGTGGCCGTCTGTGACGGAGATTGCAGGTGTGCGGTCGTGGCCATGTGTGACGGTGATTGCAGGTGTGTGGTCGTGGCCGTGTGTGACGGTGATTGCAGGTGTGTGGTCGTGGCCGTGTGTGACGGTGTGTGGTCGTGGCCGTCTGTGACGGAGATTGCAGGTGTGCGGTCGTGGCCATGTGTGACGGTGATTGCAGGTGTGTGGTCGTGGCCGTGTGTGACGGTGTGTGGTCGTGGCCATGTGTGACGGTGTGTGGTCGTGGCCGTGTGTGACAGTGATTGCAGGTGTGCGGTCGTGGCCGTGTGTGACGGTGATTGCAGGTGTGCGGTCGTAGCCGTGTGTGACGATGATTGCAGGTGTGTGGTCGTGGCCGTGTGTGACGGTGTGTGGTCGTGGCCGTGTGTGACAGTAATTGCAGGTGTGTGGTCGTGGCCGTGTGTGACGGTGATTGCAGGTGTGTGGTCGTGGCCGTGTGTGACGGTGTGTGGTCGTGGCCGTGTGTGACAGTGATTGCAGGTGTGCGGTCGTGGCCGTGTGTGACGGTGATTGCAGGGGTGTGGTCGTGGCCGTGTGTGACGATGATTGCAGGGGTGTGGTCGTGGCTGTGTGTGACGGTGATTGCAGGTGTGTGGTCGTGGCCGTGTGTGACGGTGTGCGGTCGTGGCCGTGTGTGACATTGATTGCAGGCGTGCGGTCGTGGCCGTGTGTGACGGTGTGCGGTCGTGGCCGTGTGTGACGGTGATTGCAGGCGTGCGGTCGTGGCCGTGTGTGACGGTGTGTGGTCGTGGCCGTGTGTGACGGTGATTGCAGGTGTGCGGTCGTGGCCATGTGTGACGGTGATTGCAGGTGTGTGGTCGTGGCCGTGTGTGACGGTGTGTGGTCGTGGCCGTGTGTGACAGTGATTGCAGGTGTGCGGTCGTGGCCGTGTGTGACGGTGATTGCAGGTGTGTGGTCGTGGCCGTGTGTGACGGTGTGTGGTCGCAGCCTTGTGTGACGATGATTGCAGGTGTGTGGTCGTGGCCGTGTGTGACGGTGTGTGGTCGTGGCCGTGTGTGACAGTAATTGCAGGTGTGTGGTCGTGGCCGTGTGTGACGGTGTGTGGTCGTGGCCGTGTGTGACGGTGTGCGGTTGTGGCCGTGTGTGACGGTGATTGCAGGTGTGTGGTCGTGGCCGTGTGTGACGGTGTGTGGTTGTGGCCGTGTGTGACAGTGATTGCAGGTGTGCGGTCGTGGCCGTGTGTGACGGTGATTGCAGAGCTGTGGTCGTGGCCGTGTGTGACAGTGATTGCAGGTGTGTGGTCGTGGCCGTGTGTGACGGTGATTGCAGGCATGCGGTCGTGGCCGTGTGTGACGGTCTGTGGTCGTGGCCGTGTGTGACGGTGATTGCAGGTGTGCGGTCGTGGCCATGTGTGACGGTGATTGCAGGTGTGTGGTCGTGGCCGTGTGTGACGGTGTGTGGTCGTGGCCATGTGTGACGGTGATTGCAGGTGTGTGGTCGTGGCCGTGTGTGACGGTGTGTGGTCGTGGCCGTGTGTGACGGTGATTGCAGGTGTGCAGCTGTGGCCGTGTGTGACGGTGATTGCAGGTGTGTGGTCGTGGCCGTGTGTGACGGTGTGTGGTCGTGGCCGTGTGTGAAAGTGATTGCAGGTGTGTGGTCGTGGCCGTGTATGACGGTGATTGCAGGTGTGCGGTCGTGGCTGTGTGTGACTGTGATTGCAGGTGTGTGGTCGTGGCCGTGTGTGACGGTGATTGCAGGTGTGTGGTCGTGGCCGTGTGTGACAGTGATTGCAGGTGTGTGGTCGTGGCCGTGTGTGACGGTGTGTGGTTGTGGCCGTGTGTGACGGTGATTGCAGGTGTGTGGTCGTGGCCTGTGTGACAGTGATTGCAGCTGTGTGGTCCTGGCCGTGTGTGACGGTGATTGCAGGTGTGCGGTCGTGGCAATGTGTGACGGTGATTGCAGGTGTGTGGTCGTGGCCGTGAGTGACGGTGTTTGCAGGTGTGTGGTCGTGGCCGTGTGTGACGGTGTGCGGTCGTGGCCGTGTGTGACGCTGATTGCAGGTGTGTGGTCGTGGCCGTGTGTGACAGTGATTGCAGGTGTGTGGTCGTGGCCGTGTGTGACGGTGATTGCAGGCATGCGGTCGTGGCCGTGTGTGACGGTGTGTGGTCGTGGCCGTGTGTGACGGTGATTGCAGGTGTGCGGTCGTGGCCGTGTGTGACGGTGATTGCAGGTGTGTGGTCGTGGCCGTGTGTGACGGTGATTGCAGGTGTGTGGTCGTGGCCGTGTGTGACGGTGTGTGGTCGTGGCCGTGTGTGACGGTGATTGCAGGTGTGCGGTCGTGGCCATGTGTGACGGTGATTGCAGGTGTGTGGTCGTGGCCGTGTGTGACGGTGTGTGGTCGTGGCCGTGTGTGACGGTGATTGCAGGTGTGTGGTCGTGGCCGTGTGTGACGGTGTGTGGTCGTGGCCGTGTGTGACGGTGATTGCAGGTGTGCGGTTGTGGCCGTGTGTGACGGTGATTGCAGGTGTGTGGTCGTGGCCGTGTGTGACGGTGTGTGGTCGTGGCCGTGTGTGACAGTGATTGCAGGTGTGTGGTCGTGGCCGTGTATGACGGTGATTGCAGGTGTGCGGTCGTGGCTGTGTGTGACGGTGATTGCAGGTGTGTGGTCGTGGCCGTGTGTGACGTTGTGTAGTCGTGGCCGTGTGTGACAGTGATTGCAGGTGTGTGGTCGTGGCCGTGTGTGAGGGTTATTGCAGGTGTGTGGTCGTGGCCGTGTGTGACGGTGATTGCAGGTGTGTTGTCGTGGGCGTGTGTGACGGTGATTGCAGGTGTGTGGTCGTGGCCGTGTGTGACGGTGTGTGGTCGTGGCCGTGTGTGACGGTGTGTGGTCGTGGCCGTGTGTGACGGTGATTGCAGGTGTGCGGTCGTGGCCATGTGTGACGGTGATTGCAGGTGTGTGGTCGTGGCCGTGTGTGACGGTGATTGCAGGTGTGTGGTCGTGGCCGTGTGTGACAGTGATTGCAGGTGTGTGGTCGTGGCCGTGTGTGACGGTGTGCGGTCGTGGCCGTGTGTGACGGTGATTGCAGGTGTGTGGTCGTGGCCGTGTGTGACAGTGATTGCAGGTGTGTGGTCGTGGCCGTGTGTGACGGTGATTGCAGTCATTCGGTCGTGGCCGTGTGTGACGGTGTGTGGTCGTGGCCGTGTGTGACAGTGATTGCAGGTGTGCGGTCGTGGCCATGTGTGACGGTGATTGCAGGTGTGTGGTCGTGGCCGTGTGTGACGGTGTGTGGTCGTGGCCGTGTGTGACGGTGATTGCAGGTGTGTGGTCGTGGCCGTGTGTGACGGTGTGTGGTCGTGGCCGTGTGTGACGGTGATTGCAGGTGTGCAGATGTGGCCGTGTGTGACGGTGATTGCAGGTGTGTGGTCGTGGCCGTGTGTGACGGTGTGTGGTCGTGGCCGTGTGTGAAAGTGATTGCAGGTGTGTAGTCGTGGCCGTGTGTGACGGTGATTGCAGGTGTGCGGTCGTGCCTGTGTGTGACTGTGATTGCAGGTGTGTGGTCGTGGCCGTGTGTGACGGTGATTGCAGGTGTGTGGTCTTGGCCGTGTGTGACAGTGATTGCAGGTGTGTGGTCGTGGCCGTGTGTGACAGTGTGTGGTTGTGGCCGTGTGTGACGGTGATTGCAGGTGTGTTGTCGTGGCCTGTGTGACAGTGATTGCAGCTGGGTGGTCCTGGCCGTGTGTGACGGTGATTACAGGTGTGCGGTCGTGGCAATGTGTGACGGTGATTGCAGGTGTGTGGTCGTGGCCGTGAGTGACGGTGTTTGCAGGTGTGTGGTCGTGGCCGTGTGTGACGGTGTGCGGTCGTGGTTGTGTGTGACGCTGATTGCAGGTGTGTGGTCGTGGCCGTGTGTGACAGTGATTGCAGGTGTGTGGTCGTGGCCGTGTGTGACGGTGATTGCAGGCATGCGGTCGTGGCCGTGTGTGACGGTGTGTGGTCGTGGCCGTGTGTGACGGTGATTGCAGGTGTGCGGTCGTGGCCTTGTGTGACAGTGATTGCAGGTGTGTGGTCGTGGCCGTGTGTGACGGTGATTGCAGGTGTGTGGTCGTGGCCGTGTGTGACGGTGTGTGGTCGTGGCCCTGTGTGACGGTGATTGCAGGTGTGCGGTCGTGGCCATGTGTATCGGTGATTGCAGGTGTGTGGTCGTGGCCGTGTGTGACGGTGTGTGGTCGTGGCCGTGTGTGACGGTGATTGCAGGTGTGTGGTCGTGGCCGTGTGTGACGGTGTGTGGTCGTGGCCGTGTGTGACGTTGATTGCAGGTGTGCGGTTGTGGCCGTGTGTGACGGTGATTGCAGGTGTGTGGTCGTGGCCGTGTGTGACGGTGTGTGGTCGTGGCCGTGTGTGACAGTGATTGCAGGTGTGTGCTCGTGGCCGTGTATGACGGTGATTGCAGGTGTGCGGTCGTGGCTGTGTGTGACGGTGATTGCAGGTGTGCGGTCTTGGCCGTGTGTGACGTTGTGTAGTCGTGGCCGTGTGTGACAGTGATTGCAGGTGTGTGGTCGTGGCCGTGTGTGAGGGTTATTGCAGGTGTGTGGTCGTGGCCGTGTGTTACGGTGATTGCAGGTGTGTTGTCGTGGCCGTGTGTGACGGTGATAGCAGGTGTGTGGTCGTGGCCGTGTGTGACGGTGTGTGGTCGTGGCCGTGTGTGACGGTGATTGCAGGTGTGCGGTCGTGGCCATGTGTGACGGTGATTGCAGGTGTGTGGTCGTGGCCGTGTGTGACGGTGATTGCAGGTGTGTGGTCGTGGCCGTGTGTGACAGTGATTGCAGGTGTGTGGTCGTGGCCGTGTGTGACGGTGTGCGGTCGTGGCCGTGTGTGACGGTGATTGCAGGTGTGTGGTCGTGGCCGTGTGTGACAGTGATTGCAGGTGTGTGGCCGTGGCCGTGTGTGACGGTGATTGCAGGCATGCGGTCGTGGCCGTGTGTGACGGTGTGTGGTCGTGGCCGTGTGTGACGGTGATTGCAGGTGTGCGGTCGTGGCCGTGTGTGACGGTGTGTGGTCGTGGCCGTGTGTGACGGTGATTGCAGGTGTGCGGTCGTGGCCATGTGTGACGGTGATTGCAGGTGTGTGGTCGTGGCCGTGTGTGACGGTGTGTGGTCGTGGCCCTGTGTGACAGTGATTGCAGGTGTGTGGTCGTGGCCGTGTGTGACGGTGTGTGGTCGTGGCCGTGTGTGACGGTGATTGCAGGTGTGTGGTTGTGGCCGTGTGTGACGGTGATTGCAGGTGTGTGGTCGTGGCCGTGTGTGACGGTGTGTGGTCGTGGCCGTGTGTGACGGTGATTGCAGGTGTGCCGTCGTGGCCGTGTGTGACGGTGTGTGGTCGTGGCCATGTGTGACGGTGATTGCAGGTGTGCGGTCGTGGCCATGTGTGTCGGTGATTGCAGGTGTGTGGTCGTGGCCGTGTGTGACGGTGTGTGGTCGTGGCCGTGTGTGACAGTGATTGCAGGTGTGTGGTCGTGGCCATGTATAACGGTGTGTAGTCGTAGCCGTGTGTTACAGTGATTGCAGTTGTGTGGTCGTGGCAGTGTGTGACGGTGTGTGGTTGTGGCCGTGTGTGACGGTGATTGCAGGTGTGTGGTCGTGGTCGTGTGTGACGGTGATTGCAGGTGTGTGGTCGTGGCCGTGTGTGACGGTGTGCGGTCGTGGCCGTGTGTGACAGTAATTGCAGGTGTGTGTTCATGGCCGTGTGTGACGGTGTGTGGTCGTGGCCGTGTGTGACGGTGTTTGCAGGTGTGTGGTCGTGGCCGTGTGTGACCGTGATTGCAGGTGTGTGGTCGTGGCCGTGTGTGACGGTGATTGCAGGTGTGCGGTCGTGGCCATGTGTGACGGTGATTGCAGGTATGTGGTCGTGGCCGTGTGTGACGGTGTGCGGTCGTGGCCGTGTGTGACGGTGATTGCAGGTGTGCGGTCGTCCCCGTGTGTGACGGTGATTGCAGGTGTGTGGTCGTGGCCGTGTGTGACGGTGTGTGGTCGTGGCCGTGTGTGACAGTGATTGCAGGTGTGTGGTCGTGGCCGTGTGTGACGGTGTGTTGTCGTGGCCGTGTGTGACTGTGATTGCAGGTGTGTGGTCGTGGCCGTGTGTGACGGTGTGTGGTCGTGGCCGTGTGTGACGGTGATTGCAGGTGTGCGGTCGTGGCCATGTGTGACGGTGATTGCAGGTGTGTGGTCGTGGCCGTGTGTGACGGTGTGTGGTCGTGGCCGTGTGTGACGGTGATTGCAGGTGTGTGGTCGTGGCCGTGTGTGACGGTGTGTGGTCGTCGCCGTGTGTGACGGTGATTGCAGGTGTGCTGTTGTGGGCGTGTGTGACGGTGATTGCAGGTGTGTGGTCGTGGCCGTGTGTGACAGTGATTGCAGGTGTGCGGTTGTGGCCATGTGTGACAGTGATTGCAGGTGTGCGGTCGTGGCCGTGTGTGACGGTGAATGCAGGTGTATGGTCGTGGCCGTGTGTGACAGTGATTGCAGGTGTGTGGTCGTGGCCGTGTGTGACGGTGATTGCAGGTGTGTGGTCGTGGCCGTGTGTGACAGTGATTGCAGGTGTGTGGTCGTGGCCGTGTGTGACGGTGTGCGGTCGTGGCCGTGTGTGACGGTGATTGCAGGTGTGTGGTCGTGGCCGTGTGTGACAGTGATTGCAGGTGTGTGGTCGTGGCCGTGTGTGACGGTGATTGCAGGTGTGTGGTCGTGGCCGTGTGTGACGGTGATTGCAGGTGTGTGGTCGTGGCCGTGTGTGACAGTGATTGCAGGTGTGTAGTCGTGGCCGTGTGTGACGGTGTGCGGTCGTGGCCGTGTGTGACGGTGATTGCAGGTGTGCGGTCGTGGCCGTGTGTGACGGTGATTGCAGGTGTGTGGTCGTGGCCGTGTGTGACAGTGATTGCAGGTGTGTGGTCGTGGCCGTGTGTGACGGTGATTGCAGGTGTGTGGTCGTGACCGTGTGTGACAGTGATTGCAGGTGTGTGGTCGTGGACGTGTGTGACGGTGTGCGGTCGTGGCCGTGTGTGACGGTGATTGCAGGTGTGTGGTCGTGGCCGTGTGTGACAGTGATTGCAGGTGTGTGGTCGTGGCCGTGTGTGACGGTGATTGCAGGCATGCGGTCGTGGCCGTGTGTGACGGTGTGTGGTCGTGGCCGTGTGTGACGGTGATTGCAGGTGTGCGGTCGTGGCCGTGTGTGACGGTGTGTGGTCGTGGCCGTGTGTGACGGTGATTGCAGGTGTGCGGTCGTGACCATGTGTGACGCTGATTGCAGGTGTGTGGTCGTGGCCGTGTGTGACGGTGTGTGGTCGTGGCCGTGTGTGACGGTGATTGCAGGTGTGTGGTCGTGGCCATGTGTGACGGTGTGTGGTCGTGGCTGTGTGTGACGGTGATTGCAGGTGTGTCGTCATGGCCGTGTGTGACGGTGTGTAGTCGTGGCCCTGTGTGACAGTTATTGCAGGGATGTGGTCGTGGCCGTGTGTGACGGTGATTGCAGGTGTGTGGTCGTGGCCTGTGTGACAGTGATTGCAGGTGTGTGGTCGTGGCTGTGTTTGACGGTGTGTGGTCGTGGCCGTGTGTGACGGTGATTGCAGGTGTGTGGTCGTGGCCGTGTGTGACGGTGATTGCAGGTGTGTGGTCGTGGCCGTGTGTGAAGGTGTGTGGTCGTGGCCGTGTGTGACGGTGATTGCAGGTGTGCGGTCGTGGCCGTGTGTGACGGTGAATGCAGGTGTGTGGTCGTGGCCGTGTGTGACAGTGATTGCAGGTGTGTGGTCGTGGCCGTGTGTGACGGTGATTGCAGGTGTGTGGTCGTGGCCGTGTGTGACAGTGATTGCAGGTGTGTGGTCGTGGCCGTGTGTGACGGTGTGCGGTCGTGGCCGTGTGTGACGGTGATTGCAGGTGTGTGGTCGT